>NC_134701.1:82275501-82543001 GCF_043290135.1 Rhipicephalus microplus
TCTCTCGCAAGGCCACACCGGCGTGGATAGAAGCCATCGCGTGCCAAACATTGCTCACCGATGAGCGAGACACTTGGAAGCTCACGGGTGCCCTCCTGCACGACCGCCTCAAGGCGGACGAGTTCATGAAAGAACGCGGCAACAGAACCGTGTTCGTCGACGGATCCCGCGAAGGTAGCGACAGAAAAATTGTGGAGGCCCTCATGGCGAGAGACTCCTTCACACGCCAGGCGCATTTAGTAGTCGACTGGCTGGAACGCTGCGCGGCGCATCAGAGCGGTATGGGCGATCACGACGACAGGCTCCAGTACTTCCAGCTGGTGGAAGCTGCAGCTGGACAGTGTCCAGCTGGCGGAAGCGGCAGCTGGACAAACACACTGCACCATGCGCAGTCCCACAATAACATCGGTAGGGCATCGTCGTCTCACGTGACTGAACTGGACGCGGGCGCACTCTCGAGGCGGTGGGTACCGATCCACGAATTCCTCCTCTTCCGCAGCGTTTTCTTCCACCTGAGAGCAGGCCAACTGCAGAGGGCCAAAGAGCTGGCTGCCGACAACGGTTATCGTTGGCTAGCCGCCGTGATCGAAGAATGCAGGCCATGCCATGACCTGCACAACGCAAGCACCGTTAGTGCCGGCTTCAAGCAACCCGCCCAAGGCACCTTCTACCGGGACTTATGGATGCGAGCCTGCTGGAGAGCGGCGTGCAGTCCCAGGTGTTCGCTGTACAAGCGCGCTGTGTATGGTGCTCTGAGTGGCAACCTACAAGCAATGCTGCCCGCGTGTACCACATGGGAGGATCAGCTATGGGCTCGCATGCGCGCTGTTGTGGATGTGTGCGTAGAGCAGGAGCTCCGCACTGCCAAGCAGCAAGATAGAAGCCTCGGACCACAACCGCCCGGCTACCCTAGTGACCTTGGAACCTTTGAAACCGTTTTCCGTGACCTGCGGGAGGCTGTGGGCACGAGGGGCAAGCGACACCAAGAGATCGCACACATCGTGCAGCGAGGTGTAGTGCTTGGCGCTGCTGATGATTTGATAAAAGAAATACACTACTGGGTAATTCATCAGGTGGATAAAACGCCGCTTTTGACAATTCGGTTTCTGGTTCACATGGCACTGTTGCTGCGACAAGTTGGCGCCGAGACCAGAACTGAGGCGTTCAGTGAACTTCTTGGCATCTACATACACATGCTCGTCGACGAAGGCCATTCCTCCTTGGTGGCCACGTACGCAGCCGCTCTAAAAGCACCCGACCCTGTCCCCAAGTACAAGCAGCTTTCACGGCCTTCAAACTAGAGCCCCAAAAAACAGGACCTCCGCCTTCGTGTCGAACTCTCCGGAAAAATAAAAGTTTGCAAACTAGTAAACCCGTGTATTTACTAGACTCCACCGTATTTTACTGCCTTTCCGGCACACCTTTAATTACTAGTAGCTAGTAAACCTTGTTACTTTAGCCGCTACTAACCAGGAAAACATTCTCAGCGTTTTTAACTAATACTAATTCGCCTACGTTGCCAGATCTTTCTCAGATGCTGAAGTATAATTGCCGTAATCGCGAGACTCTTAAGCAATATATTACAAAATTTAGTTTTATTGACCACATATTGAAATAAAGAAGTTCCCCGTTACCTGATGGTACATATAAGCAAATAGAATGACATACTTTGATGTGTAGAAAGCAACAGTCATTCTCCTAAATTTTATGGCTGGTAACCAGTACACGTTGTGCAATCTCAATTCAATAGCCTTGATGCTGCTGGAGTTGAAATCGGCTATGTCCAAGACTTTAAATTCTGCATGTGTGCGTGTGATTCGATGAGTACGATGCGATCATATGAGTATGTGATCGCTTCTTTGTGTGTATGTTGCTACGATGCGCTATTGCCATGGCAGTTACATAAAGTAGTTACCGGCCATTCTTATGTACGAGGGCAATGCCATTTTGTTTTCAAAGACGATAACCCTTCTTGATATGTATCAACGCAAATATTTGGTCTGTCTGCTAGTACTTGTCCAAGAAATAAAGAGATTCTCTACCACAGGTAAAAATTTTTCGAATGTGGCGCAAATGCAAAGTTCTTTCATAAAATTGGGGGCAACGAGCTTGCTTATATGCCAGAAAAAAACGCATTATAACATTAACTTCATGTTGGAAGGAGATGAGAAGTGACTACTAGCGTCACCCAACAGCGAATACGGCCAATCTTGACAATCTATTGGTGAGACAAGAAATTAAAGCAGGTAGAATTTTTCCCCTTAATAGCAAGCACATTTCGCTTGAAATTGTATTTTATGCACTTAAGACAGCTTTAGGTTGGGTCAAAGATCCATTTTTGCTTTTTTTTTGTCTCATGCTTTCAAATAGGCGCCCAGTGGCGCGGCCGGCTGAGTGTTTGCTTGCCTGCATGCCTGCCTGGAAAAGGCGGAGAAACGCGACAACGGCGTCTGCCGCCACTCACGAGAAACACAAAAAAGTGTGTGCGTGTCTAAAACGAACACTAAGTTATTTGTTTTATTAATAACCAAACTTGATGAAGCCCGCAAAAACCGCACGCGGTTTCAGTTTTCGACTTTCACCGGCCCCGACCAGTGTTTTTGGCATTCATCCCACCAATAGAGGGACACATAACGCGGACACCAAAGCTCTGTTTTAAAGATTTCTACGCAGTTTCTAGAGAACCCACTGCAAGGTGACACTTCACATTGAACGCTTTTCATTGTAACAGAAAAGAGGAGAGCAATGAAGGATGGTAGACAGTCACATGACGAAAGAAGTCAGTGCACAAAGTTCATGCGACTTCGTCTGGTGGCTGCGTTTATACTCGTGAAAATTGTATCACTCATATTTCAGGTGTAACATTCTGACGTAAGTGTACGACAGCGTAGCCTTTTCTTTGAAACATGCATTGATACGTAATTCTAAAAAGAGAAGTGTTTATTACACTACGCTGACAATGAAAAATTTGAAAGAAAAAGCGGACGTTACCTACTACTCTTCGCTAAAAAGACAAGAGTCTTCATCTTAAACCACCCGGTGCTGCCACTTTGCAGTGCTTCTGCGTTCTGAAAACACTTTCCTTTCTTGAAATTATGGTCAGTTGGCGCAAGATTTAACGCAGCAATGCATACTAAAAACTATCATCTTTTGACGTCCTTTGCAATGCAACAGGGTGAGACACGGCCATTGTTTATCTCTTACTTTTGTAAAAGATTCATATTCGTACGGCAAACCACGCACGTATAAGTACACAAGCGTAAATATTTTTTGACTAATTGCAGTCCACTCGAGTATTATGGTCATTAGGTTGCTAGTGTGGTTATCATTATTGACTGTAATGCGTTCCAAGTAACGCCGTTACTGGTAACCCTTTCCTTTTTCGGAAGCTTAGTGACGTACTCATTACAATTTTAGCACAGTAACGGGTAACTCACCTACCTTACAGATTTTCGGCAACGCACGGCGTGAAGGTACTTGTTAATTTTTCATATTGGAGATGCCCTTATCCCAAAACTCACCCCGATGAACTCTTTTGTCACAGCGTCGGACAGCTGTCCGAGTGCACGCTTTCACAATGAAAGCGAGGGTGGATTGTTTTTTTTTATTCTGCATAAATTACAGATAGAAATTCCTGAATGGAAGCTACTCCATGTAGGGAGTTTTGAACCATCACAAAGCTTGAAGAAAGGCACGGTGTCCATTGCGAAAACCCGTAGAATCATACTTTTCGTAGAAGTGGATTGTAGCAGGTGGGTTGCTGGCACCTGCGCTTTTGCGTGCCCAAAATACAGGCAGATCGAAGGGAAAGTGCAGGGGCTTGTTTATTCCATACCACGCGCTGACTGACACGCTTCGCACCTGGGGGAAGCAAGAACTTCTTCGAGAGCCTGCAACAATGTAAGACCGACGTCTGCATGTTCGAATGACAAAGGGGTGCGCAGCCTGAGCACAGCGTGGTGAACGACCATAGTGGGCAAGTTGGGCAGGAGCCGAATTTATAGGTGGCTTTCTGTAAAATCCTGGCGCATCCACGAGACAGCCGCTATAGCTTGACGAGTGTACCAGTGCACAGTCGTTAGGAACCTGCCTAAACGCAATTCTTTAGTTCATGGACAACAGGCTCAATTGACTCTGTGGAAAGATCGAAACCTTCAAAAACAATGTGAGTGAAGCGCCAGAGGTCAATTTTTTTCTCAAGAAAAAAAAGGCTTTGTTTTTGTTTTCTGAATACCCTATCGGTTGGCGCGGTTTCTTGGTAGCCCCTGTTTCAACTAAAGGCCAATATTACTGCTGTCACATGAACACACCAGCTAACAACAGTTACAGGCAGCGTCGTGGCAGACATAAAGATAGTTAGTGAACTATCCACGATTACTTCAAAACAGGGGCTTGGAGCGTATTTTTTCGGGAGGTGGGCAGGGGGAACCTCATTGAGCTGAAGTGGAGGCCGAGCCGGCGAACGGTCATTTAGAGCTATAAATGGTGGCAAAAAAATTAAGGCGAGTGGCGCACGGGCCCAGTGAGCCACTCCTGGCTACGTCACTATTGCAAACGGGCGATTCCATCAAAGAATGACAGGAATTCAAAAATTATATATTAGAGTTAATTGAGTGTTTCATATTTTAAGGATATAGCATCCAGTAAGCCGACAATGATGGCACTTATCTTTTTAACTCCCTAATTTACGAGGCCAGAAACACCGAATATATATTCAACACCGCGATGTTTATTTCATCACCAGTGGTTCTGTTCGCCGTGTTGCCAGTCTCTCTTCGCCGATATTTAGTATTATCGCGATGTAGATAAGCACCACTCATTTGAACAATTCTGACGTAAACTGATTTTCTTTTTTCTGAAAGGAGGTTCAGCAGTAGCGATATATTTTCAGAGCCATACACTTTCGAGAAATTATCAGCGCCGCACAAGGACCGTTAGGCGGGATCTTTCAATTCGCAATGTGACCTGGTAGAGCACGTAGGCCGTGCAACACCGGAGAAGTCATTAACAGTGGTTAGGATAACTATAGACTGCAAGTAACTGCAGAGCTAAGCATGTGCCATGCATATGGCACGCAGCTAGCCATGTTTGCTCACGACCTGCATGTAAATCTGGATTCTAACTTACAGACTAGCTAAGTCCATCGTTTTAGATTACTCAAAAGCCTTCAACAAAATTCCCCATGAACGTATACCACTGAAACTTGATGTATTACATCTAAATCCCGATATTTTAGCATTGATATAAGAATTCTCAAGTAAACGCTCACAATCCGGCTTTATTAAAAACCATATATCTAGTGCTACCCACTTAACTTCAGGTGTTCATCAAGGGTCCGTACTTGTTCCACTGTTTTTATTATAGTACATAACTATCTACCACTCAATCTCATATAATATTCGTATGTTCGCTGACAATTGCCTGACCTATTGTACCATTACTAACGTCTCCGATAAGGCTTCTTTTCAAAATGACATGCGAAGTGTGCAAGAATGGTGTAACCTATCGCTAATGAAACTAAACCCTAATAAACGCAAGACTCTCTCTTTCCACCGCCATAAAAATCTACTTATTTTTTTCTTACCGAATTGCTTGCGCTAACCTTAAACTAGTGTCTTCATTAAAGTATCTCGTAGCAACCATTTGCAGTGAATTAACCAGGGCGACTCACATTACGAACATCATTTCATCTGCCACTAAAACACTCGGGTTTTTGAAACGCCACCCGCGTCATTCCCCCCTCCCCCCCCAGATGTAAAACTATTCACCTATCAGTCTCTCATCAGGTCAAAATTACAATATGCATCCCCTATTTGGAGCACTCATTCAATATCTCATCAGTCAACTTGAGACTCTTCAAAATTGAGCTACAAGGTTTATTCACTCTAAGTACTCCTATGACATCAGCACAACGGCACTGAAAACAGATTCCAGTTTATCACTATTCGCATTTCGTTGCCTCAATGCTAGCTTTAGTCATTTTCACAGCTTTCTTTACAGCTCCCTCGGTAAGCCACCGTACACTATCCCCCATCTCCAGTCGCACCAGTCACCCGCAACGAGTTGCTCGCCCACGTGACCGCACCGTCACATCTCCAGTCGCACCGGTCACCCGCATCAAGCTGCTCGCCCACGTGACCACACCGTCACTTTTTCGTCCTCATTCTCTTATCGTGCAGTAACCGAATGGAACGGCCTTTCCAATGACATCACAGCCATCACCCGTCCTTTCGCACTTTTGACCACGTTAACAGATCACTTTACATTGTATAAAACATTGTTTTTATTTTTCATGTATGTACCCACCCCTTATGTAACACCCCTTCAATGGGGTTTTTAAGGAATAAAAACGAAAATAAAATGTGCATTCTCAGCTTTAACATGACATTTTCGTCCAGCTACCCTGCGTCAGCGCGACGCCTGCTTTGATGCATGGCCTTCCCGTCGATACAAGGGTCCGATCAATTCTTGGGCTCCCTTTTATGTTCATTAACCTGTACATTTGCGCATGCTCTCTGATTTAATAGACAATCTACGTGTTATACTTCCTCCAGTTATACACCTGCTTTTAGCGTGATACTCATGAGGCGACAGTTAACAGCAATAACATCCGGATATGGATTCTGCCTTTGTGATTAAACTTTTCACCATCTTCACTGCGAAGGATATGTCTCGAATTTAAGACAGGTGTTTTAGGGTCGAAGCTCCTTTCAGTGTACTCATGTCCTGCGTGAGGCGTAACCAGCAGCGTAAGACAAACAGACAGACAGAAAAACAGATAGTCAAACTTACAGACAGACGGATGAACAGAAACATGAACGGAAGCACGAATGGACAGACGGACGAATGCACGCACGTACGGATGGACGCACAGACAGAACGGACAGACGCACGGACAGACAGACTGACGGACGAACGAATGGATGGACGGAAGCATGTGTTGACGAACAGATGGGTGCGCAGACGGACAGATGTACAGACCCTCTGATGCACGAACGGATCGACGGATGCATGGACGAACTGATGCACAGACATATGGACGGACGGACGCCAGCAAACACAGATGGACAGCCAGAGGGATGGACGGATGGACAGAAAAACAGAAAAACAGACAGACAGAAACCGAGTGACGAACGAACGGACGGAAAGGCAGAGAGACAGACAGACGCTTGGCCCCACTAATCATCATTCACTCCATAGATATGCTGAGTTTTTTCATACTGATCATGACAGAAAATAGCTTGTAAACTGTTTACATAATTGCTCCCTCAGCCATACAGAATAAGCTGACGCGCTTTACGATATAAATATTCAACACCAAGGAACTACTCAGAAATGAGCTGAACTGCTGCCATAATGCCAATACTACGATCATCAGATTTTCTGCAAAAATATAAGGCTATTCCGAACAATTGAAGACATATCTAATGAGGCGAGCAAGCAAGGAAAAATATTTACTATATCGGAAACAAAAATTAGCACACACACATACTCATAACAAAAACTTACCCCGAGAACGCCGCACTTCAAGCAGACAAATCAATTAAATGGCGCACATATGTTTATTCTGGCTGTTTTTTTTCTGTTGCAATAATTATCTACCTAGGTTCTAATCACGGCTGGTAACGTCGTTTGCTCGAGCTCCCGATTCCAATACTTGGAGGCGTTTTCACCGTTCTCTGAAATCTAAATCCGTATCGAAATTTATATTTCAGAGAGCGGCGGGGGATATAAATGCATTCTTCTAACACAGCTAGCTACGCAAAAATGCAAAACAGTGACACATGCACCACTCACGGCAGAGCGTACGTGTTAGAACTGGGGGCGCAGTGAGTGCGCTCACCGCGTTAACCTCGGAATGTCATCCGTGCAATCGTTTAGGCAGTTTTTGAGCGAACCCTAATAATGCTCACATTTGAAACTCAAATGTGAGCTCATGGTCTTGTATCGGGTTAATGAAAGCTGGTGAAGAACAAAGTGAGTATTGAGACGGCAGCTGAACATGGCGAAAGTGAAGAGCATAAACGAACCACCTCTTCGAAAACTGGGTCTGTAACTATCAGAACATGCTCTTCAATCGTGTGGGGCCACTGCTCAAGGGTACAGCCACAGGGATGTTTGCTTTTCCGTTCCGCACAAAATCACTGTCACTGAAAAATCTCCTGCTTGATTGCATACGCACCACTTTTCTGATTACGAGTGATTCACCAATCAAATCAAAATCTAATTCCAATTATTAACTAGCGGAAGTAATAGGAGCATAATACCATAACTAAGGGAATATTTATATTTTACTCTGCTAATTCTGTCCAATGGGATTGTGCCATGTGCGAAGGGGAAAAAGACGAAGACCAGCTCGTGCAGTGGAGCTCGAGCCTTAACGCCGGTGACCGAGCTACGATCCTGAAGCCACTTCAGCAACCGGAGGGCGTCCTTTCCACGGCAGCAGCAGGATTTAGGCTTTCGGCGGCCTCTGTTAAGCCAGTACCGCAAGTACCCCAAGCAGATTTGCGAGCACCTTCACAGGAGGATCCATGGCAGACTTCGCTGCGCCGGGTGCCAACAGGCCTTTGATTGGTACCGGCAATGTAAGTGCCAACTTCGAAGCTGCCGACATGACCGCCTTTAATGCGTCCTTAATGCTAGTGACCGAACATCCCACAGCCATCGCTACTGCCGGCATATATACGGACTTTATGGAAGCCTACAATGTTCATACAAGTAGCAAGGACATCGTCACGCTGGTTGAGAAGTACGCTAGCCTGTGTGACAGTTACTGAACCAAAGTGATGAAAGTGACCGAGGACACAGTATCTCGCAAGGCTGAGCCGGCGTGGGTGGAAGCCATGGCGTGCAAAACATTGCTCACCGAAGAGCGAAACACTTGGAAGCTCACGGGGGCCTTCCGGCGCGACCATCTCAAGGCGGACGAGTTCATGGATGAACTTGGCCACAACACCATGTTCGTCGACGGATCTCGGGAAGGTAGCGACAGGGAACTCGTGGAGGCCCTCATGACGAGAGACTCGTTCACACGCCAGGCGCAACTAGTGGACGACTGGTTGGAAAGCTGCGCGGTGCATGAGCGCGGTTTGGGCGATGACGACGGCAAGCTTCAGTACTTTGCTGGCGGAAGCAGCACCTGGAAAAACGCGCTGCACCATGTGCAGTCCCAAAATAACATCGGCTGTGCATCGTCATCTCACATGACTGGAATGAAGGTGGACGCTCCCTCGAGGCAGTGGCTACCGATGCACGAATTCCACCTCTACCCCAGCTCATTCTTTCACCCGAGAGCAGAATAACTGTAGAGGGCCAAAGAGCTGGCTGCCAAAAATGGTTATCGTTGGCTAGCCGTCGCGCTCGAAGGTGGCAAGCCATGGCATGACCCGAACAACGCCAGTACCATTGGCGCCGACTTCAAGCAACCCACCCAACGCACCTTCTACCGCGACTTATGGATGCGCGCCTGCTGGAGAGCGGCGTCGAGTCCCAGGTGTTCACGTTTTTAGCACGCTGTGTATGGTGCTCTGAGTGGCAACCTACAAGCAATGCTGCCCGCGTGTACCACATGGGAGGATCAGCTATGGGCTCGCATGCGCGCTGTTGTGGTTGTGTGCGTAGAGCAGGAACTCCGCACTGCCAAGCAACAAGATAGAAGCCTCGTACCACTACCGCCCGGCTATCCCAGTGACCGTGGAATCTTTGAAGCCATTTTCCGTGATCTGCGGGCGGCCGTGGGCGCGAGTGGCACGCGCCACCAGGACATTACACACATTCTGCAGCGAGGTGTAGTGCTGGGCGAAGCTGCTTATTTTATTTGGTATAAGAAATACACGACTGGGTAACTGGTCAGGCGATTGAGCCACCGCTTCTAACCATGCGGTTTCTGGCTCACATGGCACTGTTGCTGCGACAAATTGGCCGTGAGACCGGCACTGAGGCGTTCAGCGCTCTTCTTCTCAACTACATACGCATGCTCATTGACGACGGCCATGTCTCCTTGGTGGACACATACGCAGCCGCTCTAAAAGCAACCGACCATGTCGCCAAATGCACGCAGCTTGCGCAGCCTCCAAACTAGAGACCCCAAAGAACAGGTCCTCCTCCTTCGTATTGAACACTCTTCGGAGAAAAAAGTTAGCAAAGAACTAGTAAACGCATGTATTTACTAGACTCCAGCGTATTTTACTGCCTTTCCTGCATACTTTTACTAACCAGCAGCTAGAAAAAGCTGGTTACTTTAGCCGCTACTAACCAGGGACACTTCCTTAGAGTTTTTAACTATGTAATACTAATTCGCCTACGTTTCCAGATATTTCTTAGATGCTGCAGTATAACTGAGGTAATTGCAAGACCCTCAAGCAATATTTGACAAAATTTAGTCTTATTGACTACATATTGTAATATAGGAGTTCCCTGCTACCTGATGGCACACATAAGCAAATAGAACGACATACTTTGACATATTGGGTGTAGCCAGGAGGAGGCACACCTGGCCCGTGCATTCCCCCCGCCCCCTTTCATATTTTTGTTCTATGTCATAGAGAGCAGAAAATTACCATTTTAGCCCCCCCCCCCCCCCCCGCGAAAAACGATTTCGGCTAGGCAGCTATTTCTCAAGTGTGAATGCGGCATGTGTGTAGTAAGCGCGTACTCTTTCATGGCTACGCTCGAGGGGAAAAAGTTAGGAATGACTATACATGCAAAGTGTGCGTGACGCAAATGTGCAGTTCTGTTGCCAAAGCCACCGTGGGGTAGTCGTAACGCCACTTGAGATCATCAAAAACCTCGCATTTATTGGTGTGCTTTTATTTGGTGCTGTTAACGCTCGGCGTTTCGAGCGACGGCGTTCGGTCAGAAAGTTTTTTCATGCAGAGTTAACCTGTTGGAGTTGCTGCAGCGTGCGAGTTTTTTTTTTTCTAAAAGCGATGTGGTAAGAGAAGCTGATTCTTTTTTTATTAAGTGTATATAAGGAAACGTTGGTGCAAAAGCATGGCGCGGGCTGCTCTTCTCTTGCACGAAAGTCGACATCGCATATTTTGTAGCAAACATAAGGCTATACATACTTACATAGCACAACGCTTACACAATGAGTCCAAGTTTTTCAATACTGAACGTCCACGCCACACAGAAATGTGTCCATACTACATGTAAATGTGTCCACACTACGCAGAGATTGTGAAAGCACAAGTAATCACGCCAATTTAAGTGTTCATACAAAACATGAAAGTTAAGTAACACCTCTAACGTAATCTTGTTTAAATACTGAACTCTTTTCAGAATGGTTTTTCAAAAAAGTCATACTGAAACACGAAAATACTGTTTTTAAACAAACCGGTTAACAGTGACGAAGTACGTTTTGTTTGTTTAGTACTTTTTAGCTATTTTTGATTTCTTCAAAAAGTGAACGACAGCATGTGCTGCAGTGGCTTGTAGCTTTCCTTTTGGCCGTGGACCCAAGATTTTTGCAATTGATGCAGGTCGCTTATCCAAAAAATTGAGTTTTTCTGAAAGGTTCTTTCGAGGTACGTCTTGATTCTCACAATGCAGAAGAATGTGCTCCACGTTTTCTTGAGCTTCTCCACATGAGCAGGTAGGGCTGCCAGCTTTCCTTATTCTATACAGGAAAGATTTCTTGTAGGCTGAACCAAGTCGAAGCCTATGGATGACTGTTTCTACCGATCAGCTAACCTTTAACGGAATATTAATCTTTACACCAGGATCAATGTTATACAACTGAGAGTTTTGCGCACCAATTTCGAACCAGGTTTCTATAAACAGTTGACAGCTCAGCTTATTCATTAGACATCGTGCATTGCTCATCGATAGAGGTAGCAGTGATATATTATTTTCTTGATGTGCGGCATGTGCATTGTAATCAGCTATGTCGTTTCCTGTGATTCCGCAGTGGCTTGGCACCCTCTGGTCAATTATGGTATGGTGTAAATTTTTTTCCTATAGCGTACGTCTTCTGTATTTCACATGCAAGCTCACTAGCTTTGTTGCCCAAGCTGATTCATTTTAAGGAAACTAATGAGGACTGTGAAATACTGATAATTATCCATCCAAGTGGACCTGGCTGTACACATATGAAGCATAAAGCACAGAGTGTTGCATAGAGTTCTGCTGTTGTGTATGTTGTGAAATGGCTGAGTTTAAAAGCTTTCTTAACTTGGTATGCAGGTACAAAGAATGCCGCAGTTGAGCTTTGATTCAGACATGATCCGTCGGTGTACACGTAAATGTAGTATTTATAATTGGTATAATGGTGTGTTAAAGTTAATTGCTTTATTTCAATTATAGGTTTATTGTTCTTAAAATTTAATTTTGAAATCGAAGTTGTAAAATGTGGGATAGACAGACGCCATGATGGGTGGATGCACATAGAGGCCAATATTCCTGCGTAGGCAGTAAAATATTCGATCCTACTAAAGTTTTATATATTCTTACAGCTGATCTCTCCTGAATAGCTTGGCATAGGTGATGATTATCGTGTTGAGTGCAGGCAAGTTTCCGTAAATAACAAAGCATGGAATGTCGGTTGACGAGAATCTGCAATTACCAAAGCACTGGCAGACGCACGCGGTACACCAAGACATATACGAAAGCTCCTGGCCGACAACCTTTGAATCCTCTCCTGTCAGTTACGTGATATCACATGTAAAACCGGGACAGAGCAGCTGATTCTTATCTGCGATTTGAAACATGCGCTGTAGGAGCATAGCGGCCGAAAGGTTGAGACCTCACTTCATCTAGTTTTCCCCAACACATGTGAACCATGTGAGTCATCAGTCAACACATGTGAGACCTAACTAAGCTTCTTTGTATCTTGTCAGTAAAGAGTAGTCAGCCTCGTCCTGGGCTTTTCTTCTCTCGCTCTTGGGGAACTCAACTTGGATTATTCGACCGCGATTAAGTTTGCCTCATGAAGGCCAATTATGCTCGGCTAAATGAAGTGATACCATTAAAAATTAGGCCTCAATATATTGGGATATACTTGACTCACCTCGGCCTATTTAAGCGTTACATAGATTAACACGAAAACAGCACACACCTATTCTTAATTAAAATTAGCTCATTTGAATCTGTTTACACTTAGCTTTTACAAGTTATATTATGCTACACTATGCTTGAGTTTTTTACTACAGTTTGGTGCAACAAGGCAAACTTAACTTGGCTTAATGTGACAAGGGCAAGCTGCGCCGAGGAAATTTATTGTTTATGCTAGGCTTCATTTGGTTATATGGTGCTAGCTATGCTAAGTTTAGGCTAACTGGTGAAAAAAAAGCTGCACGCTCGGCATTTCAATTGGCACTGCCTGAGCTGCTGCGTGAAAGAGCGGTGTAGATTTGATGGAACAAAGAAAGCAACACTCGCTTGTTGTTTTGGCTATGAGCACAATAACTTCGTTAAACAAATTGCTGTGCGAGGTCACCTGATCACGACTGGACAAGCATGCAAACTGCAACAGGCAGTTTGCAGAGATAGCACGTCAATGCGTTCTGCCTCGCGACCCCATGGTCTACACACTTTTGCTTACGCCTGTACGTTTGAGACACGTTGCAAGCTGTACTAGGCTGGTGCTGCATTCAATAACGTCTTTATAAACTTGTGAACTCGTCATAGCAGCCTAAGCAGTGCAATAAGCCCTTTCAGCATAATGCTTCATTTTCTGTGTTTGTTGCAGTCATAATTTATTATTTTTGTCATGTTCTTTAAAGTCACATCAATTTATTACTAGCTGGCATGCAACTGACTTGCTGTAACAAAATGTAATTGATTCTGAACTCTGGCACCTTTCAGAGAGAAGATGCAGACTCATAGCCAGATATCACTTGAGCTATAGCTGTTCCCTTTTGTGGTAGCGTATGCATCAGTTGTAATGTGCCTACTGATGTTTCTTTCATTTCTATCATGCTGTGGCCATCATACTGTGTCATGATGAAGCACACAAAGAAAATTTTGAGCGCAGGTCATGCTTATAGGGGTTAGCACTAGCATTCAAAAAGTTGGTCAAAATCTCGCCAAGCTATACTGCACAATGTTTCCTCCATCGCTGTATTATTGTGGATGTGCACTAGGCTCAAGATAGTATTGCATGAGATTAAAAGGCATCCAGCTGCCAAGTGAACAATGCAAGGACTTTGATTGGCTTCCTCCAGGCTCTTCTTTTTCAAATAAATACGTAGTTGATAAACTATTTTCTGCAGGAGTACCTGCTGCGCTGGTACCTCTGGCTTGACGTTCTAAACTCTGTTACACTTCTGTTATGTTATTATTACATATCTTTTCAGTGTTGTTACAACACCTCTGAACCTTCATAGGATTCAATTCATTGCCCCAACTGCTATTCGACATTCTTCTTTCAAGAACTTCGGCACTTGGCAACAAGTGTTCAGCTGAGAGGTAGACCTAGTTCGGGCCCATTTTGAATAGGTTTCCATGGCATTAAGACAAACCTTTAAACGCAAAAAAGCATTGGTATATTAAAGTCTTTTGTACTTAATTTGTGTATCAGAGGTAGGTTTTTGCCACTATGCAATGCATAGCAACTAATTTAGTCAGACAATTTGATATTTTGAAAAGCTTAAATTCTCACATTTTATCAATGTCATTCAGAAATTGTCTCCACCCACAAGATATAGCTTAAATAAAATTATTACAGAATATCTGTGAGGTGAACAAAGTAATTGAACCAGAACTTACTAACTGTAGATGTAAAAATAGTTGTTGACATATAATGGGTCAGCTATATTAATACGGTATGTCCGCTTCCCAAAAGCTTTTGATGACTTCACGCAGCCTTGCAATTATGAATAGGATTTTCTGTGCTGGAGTCTCATATACATTTGTGTCACAATGTGTATGATAGAATCCTAATAAAAATCCACTAAATGAGCTAACCCATTTGCTTAATAAAGCATAACTAAATCAAATTGACCATGAGTAAACAAATGAGAAATACCAAATAATTATAAGGAAAGGTAAAGGGATGTTAGCGTCGTTGTGTAAGCTTTTGTATGACGTTTTATCGCCAAGCAGCATAGGAATGTTGATAGCTGCACATGGTCTTATGTGTGTCATAATATTGCCAATAAATGAAGAAACATTTCTGGCCAATAAATAATTTGCCTTTTCACTGCAGAGCCGTTGATCCTAGTGTACAACAATTAATCTGGCAATCAGGGTGAGACCTGTGTCACAGGGCCTGCTGGACAACACAAACAAGGATGTGGCGGCTTCAGACGGACATCGCATGTGCCATAGCCGCAAGGCCAGCTAAACTCCGAAAAGTTCGATAAGTAGCGTTCTTAATTTTCTGGCCACATCATGCTCCTGTATACAGATCAGAAGAATTGAACTGTGAAGTTGAGAGCTGTCAATCCTGTGTTGAGCGTTCGGAGCATTAGGGCAAATGACATAACTGAATAGAAAAAATCGTGCCTACTTTTACTAATAATTGGCACAGAAGCATAACAAGTTCACAAGAATTTGGTTCTGTCATTGCGAGGAGAAAAGCTCTTCATGAAAGTAAGCGAACTAGTTCAAATTCACTGATGTTCGAAGATGTCTGTAATTGTCGAAAGGCATAAATTCAGTCATAACCTTCAGCTTCACAATGCAAGTGACGAAGATTTGTAGTAGATTTCAAGGACCCAACCCAAGAATGTAACTCTTCTGTTGGTTTTCTGCACGGCAGAATGGTAGCTTGAATTTGACTCATGTTTGAAATCGCCTGTTTTTCACAAAAGATGGACCGCATTACAAACTGCTGAAATAAAAGTCGGAAACCTCGAGAAGTGCCTAAATGCAGTGAATATGAAAAGAAGCATTGCCAATTGAACTGAACCAAGAAGTTCAAAGTGAATAAGGCCGAGAAACGGACCTGGTATAGCTGTCGCAAGGCCCAAGTGCCAAACAATTGCTGTGACAAAATGTACTCAAGTTAGCTATGCTCATCAATAAAACATGTGCCGAACAAGGATAAATGAAAGCTGATTTCATGCAGTAATTCTAATGAAAGAAAAACAGAAACATGAATACACTCTAAACAACTGTGCAGTTGCAGCAGCAAAAAAAAAGTTATGGGGTGACTTTTACTGGGAAGGGCCATGATTTTTAAATAAGGTGGACATGTGGGGACAGCAGCCAATATATGTGGAAATATGCTTCAAAATACTGAATTGTTGGGCTAGTTTACATTTGCCTGAGAGGAGCGAAGGCTTGGAATAAAAGGAAGACTACTTAGAAGACGCTCAAAGTCCAACCAAGTTTTTTTTTTTTTTTGAAAAGTTTCTCAGCGCAAAAACAATTGCGCAGGCGCAGTCACACCTAATTTTCACTGAATCAAGAACAAAAACATGGGTAAAAATGTGTTAACAAGGTACAATACCTTAAAGGGGGCATGCTTATCAATTTTTTATATAACTGCAGTCCAGAAAGCTTACTTCCTTCATTGTCAGATGCATCGATGATGCACTAATGCGGCAAATTCAAGCTTTCCTGCCTGTATTATTTTGCGCACACACTTGGCCTTAGCCCTGCCTTTTACATTCACCTCCTCAAAAAGTGCATTGCAGCCAAATGTACTGCAATGCGGAGGAAAATGTGCCCCATGGTTCCAAGCATTCACCGTAGTTTCGTGCTCTCAAAGTCTATTGTTAGTGTATCGGCCTGTTTGCTTGATGTACTCTTTACCACAGCTGAATGGTATCTTATACACCACTTCCGTAGCACAGTAGACAAATGGCTTACTATATTTTTTGGCATACGTCTTTCTCTGTTCTTTCATTTACAAGAAGTGCATATACGGAAAAGCTTTCAGGGTACCGTGAAGACGAGGTTTATGCCCTGCTTTTAGGCTATCCTCCCAAGGTTGTGTGAAATCGTGTAATTGTAAGGAATCACAACAAACTTGTTCAACATGTTCGACCTATGTCGTGTTGGCATGCTGGGTGAAGCTGCAATCTGCTTCAAAATGGAAGATGCTATGGTAACGAGATATGTGTAAAGAAACCCCAAAGTTCGAAGGAACAGAATCAGGTGATCGAAGCTGAAGTTGACCTGAAGAGGGCATGACTTGGTTAGATCCAAGTAGAGGCACGAAGAAGCAATCCGCGTTTTCACCAGTATATTACGGAAAGAGTCAAATGGGAGGATAGCTTTTTTTGAAGTGGTTTATACTCCCAGAAAATGTGGTCATCCCATGTTTTCTGGATCGCATCATTGTCAGAAAGGTCTATTGTAAAGGATAATGAGGGTGAACCCTGCTTAAAGCAGTGTTCAACCAAACACAGTATTGTCCAGTTTTTGATTTAACATTGTTTTTCAATTGTCACGACCACATTTGCTGGGAGTAAAAGCCACAGTCAGAAAAGCTATCCTCCCATATGGCTCTTCCCATACTATACTGGTGGAAAGACAGATTGCTTCTTCATGACTCAACATGGCTCTGACCAAGTCATGCTATCCTAAAGGCAGCCTTAGCACCTTATAACTTCGGGTTTTTCTTTCACATCGCTCATTGCCATACCATCCTCCCTTCTCAAGCATATTGCGAATTCACTGAGCGCGCCAACACGACAAAGGTCCTACACGTTTGTTGCAATTTCTTAGATCCACATGATTTCACACAACCTTAAGAAACTGTTCAAAGCATGATGAAGACCTAGTCTTCTCAGCATCCATTTATGCACTCTTACAGGTGACAGACCAGAGAAAGAAGTCTGTTGAAAGAAACATAAGAAGCCATTTGTCCTCTGTGCTAAGGAAGTGGTATATAAGATAGCACTATTCAGTTGTGGCAAAGCTTACGTTGGCCAAACAGGCCGATACCATAACCATGAACTTGGAGGGCAAATAAACTGCAGTAAATACTTGCAACGATGGGGCGCATCTTCCTGTGCATTGCAGTACATTTGTCTGCAATGCAATTTTCGAAGAGGCGAATTCAAGGGGCAGCGCTTAGGGTAGATGTGACAGGCAGAAAATTGAAATTTCCGCAAAAGCATGCATTAGTGCATCATCGGTGCATCTGACAATGAAAGAATTAAACTCTCTTCACTGCAGTTTAATTAAAAAACTGATTAGGCATGCCCCATTTATGGTATCGTAGACTGTGAACACATTTTTTTACCCAGATAACTGTTGTTGGTTCAGTGAAATTCAGGTGTGGCAATGCCTGCACAATTGATTTTGAGCTGAGATACTTTTAAAACAAACTAGATTGCAAGTTGAGCGTTTTCTAAGTAGTCTGCCTTTCCTTTAGAGTCTGCACTCTTCTAAACCAAATATACCTAGAAGGTGGGCAAAACAAAGTTGAACTTAAGTTGTTGTAAGGACCTATGCAGGAGACAGAGTGGATATGTTAGAGCGATGCAGTGTAATAGAGGAATACAAAGCGCAACCTGCTGTTTTGTTAATTGCTGTCAAAGAAAGTGAACAGGAGTTAGCTTTGCTGCTGTAAGATTCCTGCCTTAAAAAGGTTCGTTGAAGTGAACAATTTCTTTGCAGTGCATTAAGAACACAGTAAATAATCTGCATGCGGAGCTTTCAAATGCCTTTTTTTATTTGCTTTGTGCTGTCGTAAACTTCAAAACACAAAAGCTTGGGCCACGACAGCATTTTGATCGGTGTAGTTCACATGGATCTTTAGCGACAAATAGCCCAGCAAGGACTCGAGATGAATAGCTCCATTCGAGTTCTTGTATACGTTTTTATTTTTTGTACTGCTGTACTACCAAAATATGTCCTCAATTTATTCTGAAACATAAAGATGCCCTCCCCTTGAAGTTCCGAGCTATTTATTTTGCAGCTGGAATAAGGAGTCAAATTAAGGTCTCAAAAACTGCAGTGCACAGCTGCAGCAGTTTCTAGGATGAGCAAAAAAGTGTGCAATTTTGTGAAAAGTATTATTTTCTGCACATTCTTCCCTACATCTTTCATTGATACTGTGCCCACTTGATGTCTTGCCACAGGACAGCAGTATGGAATTCACTACACATTTGCTGCACGGAACTTAGCAGACACTTTGCTTGATTTCTATCTATGCCTGTTACCACCACTTGTGTGAAACCACACCTGAGCAACCTGTTCATTGTAAAAAAGTGTCGAGATGGACATCCTGCCTTCTAGAAACTCTCGGGAGCTAATGTGCCACATGATAATGTCAAGGCACTGCACATGGCCCGAATGGTTCTTGTTCACAAGTCACTATCTTACTAGTTTTTCATTTTTGAAACAAAGCTTCTGGAATATCTGTATAAAGCGTCATATTGTGTTCTGCAGCCAAAATGTGGTTGTGGTGGATAAGGAGGTTCGTCACTATGCTTGTCGATAGCGGACGAAAAAGGATTAACATCAACAATTGACGCGAACAAAAGAAGCTTTATATTGCACACTAGAAAGGAAATGGCAGGTGAAAATAAAACTATATTTACAACCCTACACGCCAAGCATCACGCTACCTGCAGGAGAGTCGGACCTCTATTATGCGGAGAGCTCACGCTAAGCTTACTCAAGTGTCCAGCGCGTATAGTTCTCGGTTCGCAATCAGAAACCGCTGCCTCACAGCTTGGGTCCCCGTCGTCCCGACATGATGCGGTCGTCGACGTGCGCGAGGGCAAAGGTGGCATGGCTGGAACGGCTGACCATGAAGACGCCTCGCCGAGATCCGCGATGCCCTCGGCAAGGAAGAGAACAGCAGGCCAGGCCGCGCCCCGAGATGCAGTACTCGTGCCGGCAACGCCGCCCCAGCTGGTAGTTGGACGGCAGTAGCGTGGACGGCCGCGTTCCCTGGCCGGAACCTGGATCGCCTGCGTCCGACGCTTCGGCCCGCTGTCTCCCGTCTACCGCTGCTCCGGCTCGTCCCCAGCCACACAGCCTACTGCCACGTAATGGTCGCACGTGGCCCAATCGTGGCACGCCACCTCTATGGGCCACCACTGGTCATCAGCTGATTGGCGCACAGTTGCCTCGTAATCGCACGTGCCTTCTCCTTCTCTTCTTCTTCATTTCTTGTTGTCGCCTTCGTGCCACCTGCCCTCCGCTCGTCTTCTTCAGTTCTGGTTTGACGTTCCTCGGCGTCTTTAGATCCTTTCCTTACAATATCCCCCTGCTCAAGAAAGTTGTTTACACAAAACAACTTTTCTCGCACAACAATGAACAGACGTCACTCCTCGATCAGGAGCCTTTCAGCCTCCATGCGAGCTATTTCACGCTCATGCTCCGCCTGTGCTGCTAGACGTGGCTCCTCTCGATCTTTCGCTCTCTGGTCCCTCATTTCTTTTTCCTCAGCGCTCACCTATGCCAGCAAAGGCTCTCCACTCAGCCCCATCTCCTTCCCTAGCTCAACTAGCTTTCTCTTGTCGTCCATTCTCGTCCGCCACACAAAAACAACGTGAGGCTCTCAGATGCAACGCGAGAGCCTAATCCTGGCAGGCTCGCCATTTATTGTGATGGTTAAAGGACGTTCGTCACTATGTTTGTCGATAGCGGACGAGAAAGGATTAACATGAACTTTTTATTTTATGGCATGGGAGGAACGGCTGACGGCGCACGGATACGCTACCGTGTGCAGCGCCGTTGAGTCGGACGTCGCGGCCAACCCAGCAGTCAGGGTCGCAACTCCGAAGGTCCAGGATCAGGCCACGGCTCACGAGGACCACACCCGGTAGGCCTCGCCCAGAACCTGCTCCCGGCCACTGCACCCAGGCAGGAGCCGTTCGGCAGGTCTCGGCCTTAGACCTTGAACAGACACACCGGAGCTCGACCTGGCCGACACGTACGGGTCTCACGTCCGGCTCAGGAACGCTGCCAGGAACTCGTCCTCTCGAGTGGCGCACCGCTTCCTGTGCCTTCGTGGCCTCAACCCTAGAGGTCTCTTTCCCGCACGTTCGTTCTTCTTGGCCAGGGCACCGCCAGGTACCCTCGGGTGCACACTGCAGCTCATGAGCTCGCGGCCCACGTCCGAGTCTGGCGCGTCACTCGGTACGGCTTGGCACCGCTCGGCGATCCTCGATTCAGCCAGAACTCCCCTGGCACCTGAATCCTCGGCCACCCTGAACTTTGCCCGGCTCCGTGCTCTTCTGTGCGCACTCCCGCGTCTCGCCCGGCAGAACATCTCGCTCGTCCTTTGCCGAAGTGCGACACTCTGGTGACACCGGCGCTTGGTGGCACGGGTGCGGCTACGGAGCAGTCAACCCGCATCGGAGACGCGATGCTCCATGCGGGGAATGGCCAGCCCGTCCAGCGAACAGCTTGCGCCGAGACGCGATGCTCGACGCAACCGCGACCATTAGCCAGGCCACGTTCATCGCTGTGTCGAATGGCTGACCGTGGAGACGCCTCGCCGAGATCCGCGATGCCCTCGGCAATGAAGAGAACAGCAGGCCAGGCCGCGCCCCGTGATGCAGTACTCGTGCCGGCAACGCCGCCCCAGCTGGTAGTTCGACGGCAGTAGCGTGGACGGCCGCGTTCCCTGGCCGCAACCTGGATCGCTTGCGTCCGACGCTTCGGCCCGCTGTCTCCCGTCTGCCGCTGCTCCGGCTCGTCCCCAGCCACTCAGCCTACTGCCACGTAATGGTCGCAAGTGGCCCAATCGTGGCAGGCCACCTCTATGGGCCACCGCTGGTCATCAGCTGATTGGCGCACAGTTGCCTCGTAATCGCACGTGCCTTCTTCTTCTCTTCTTCTTCATTTCTTGTTGTCGCCTTCGTGCCACCTGCCCTCCGCTCGTCTTCTTCAGTTCTGGTTTGACGTTCCTCGGCGTCTTTAAGTCCTTTCTTTACAGTGGTGTACTGCCTAAATGCCAAAACTCTGCACCTTTTGTTCACATGAACTTCAAAAAAGGATTTCAAACATGACACAATTTCCCTTTTTTACAAAAATCGAATAGGATGACCTAAATGACAAAGACATAGGCTTTCAGCTTTGCTGATGTTGTTTAGTACAGATTTATCACTATAGGGCAAGACGAAGGGGGACACACACAGACACTTGTGTGTGTGCGGAGTTTAAATGTCCTCCTTCCTCTTGTTCCATTTTATTTTATTAAGTCTACAGTGAACATCAACAAGGCCAGAAGTCAACGTATGCCAAAAGCTTGTGCGATTTAAGCCAGCTCATTGGAAAGTTATCAAAAAGAAATTGTGTCATTATGTATGAAATCTGCTTTCGAAAGCTTGCGTCACTGTAAATTGTAGTAGAGCTTCACCAGTCAGGTATTACATCATGTTTTGACTGCAAGCTACCCTATGCTGCTCCTAACATCCGTTACCGAGGCCACGATTAAATGAACTTCAAGAGGGTGCTGTGTATTTACGAACTATTGGGTCAGCTGTGAAGCCTTACTTTCATGCTGTCGCACGTCAACCTAAAGAGTGGTTAGCACTCACAATATCTCTATGACTTTACTGTATGAAACAAGCTTGCTGAGCAGTGCTGCTGTATATGCAGTGGCGGGTGCGGAGGGAGGAGACACTAGTCATGCATGGGGTCTGCTTTATCTTGCGCAGGACCTTTGGTACACACCGTAGCTCATTCTAGTAGCAAGACCCGCATTGGGCGAACCGGGCATTGAATAATTGAGCTAATTGAAGAATATGCACAATGCATAAATGATACTGGATAAGGAGGACATCTTGTTGCTCCTCTGAACTAAACTGCTGCGGTAGGTCTCATGATCTTGTGAGACACCGATTTTCGGCAAAAGCAAGAGTAAATTTGTTGCTTGCACTTAAGATTGGTTCATCAAGCAAATTGGAAAACTTTTTATCATTTTAACCTCTATATCTTTAACCAGTTATTTTCAATTTGTTCATTCACTTTATTGTTACCTATGTGTGTGTTGTTATCTAGTATGTTTTGCTGCATATGCAATGTTATGTAGCAATGCTATCTATACATCGCCGACTGTTTATTACCATACGTAAAGAACTATTGAAAAACCTCAATAATCAAAGTCCGAAAGAAAGGATTCGTCAGAAAAAAAAGCACCTTTATTGGCCCATTGGCCAGAAAGTGCAAGTCTGCACGTCTCCACATAGCACGCTTACAGGCGACTAAGTCTACCTGTATTTTAGCAAGTGTTTGGCCATAACTGTAGGTCAGTGAACTGTTGTGGCATGTGCTGAATCTGCATAGCATTGGTGCGGGCGGCACTTGAGGGGAGTAATCATAAGTCACTGTTCACCCTTCGTTGCCCGACTCAAACTCCTAAGCTGTATCAGATTGAAGTTTCCGTACTTTGGCCTTGCAAATTATTACTGCTTCTTTCACCGCCATCTGTGTCTTGTAAACTCTGAATTCTCTTGTTAGTGGCATCGACAAAAATGTACTTGGTAGTGTAGAAGCCATTTTCTCAGGCCTTGCAACAAACAAGAGAGCAAGACACAAAACACGCTTTGCCACAGAAATAATTGAGAGGCAAACTCTCAAAGGCCAAAAAAAAAACTAAGTCGCATAAAGCTAGTTTGTGCTGCAGCACTCGTGTTCCTTGGTTTGCTGCATAAGTGCGGTTAAATGAAGCGATCACCAAGCCGATTCTTAGTATGGCTTGGCTTGGCTTGCAGTTTGATTGTGGTAGTTATTTATTAGATACTAGTCCAAAAACGGCCATTACGTGCCGCCCATAATTTTATGGCCTTCGAAATCGACAATTCTAATTTGTGCATTGCCTTTTACCCTGACACAATTTCCAGCCATAGCCACTGCATCCTTTGAGTGCTGGCAACCTAGTGAAATCATTGTTAAACAATGACGGTAGGTGGCCATGGCATTCCATGCCGCACTCGTTTAGCCAGCTGGAGTGCAGAAAATCTGAACGGTGCACCATGAGACATCCAAATTCTCGGTCCCTAGTTTGCAATGCTTCAATAGAATAAGTGGTGGTGCCACAGATATGTCTGAATGAATGGGCATATTCAAATTTTCAGTGTCCGAAACAACGGTGGGTGACTGTACATGTTGCAAAAAAAAAACAAAGTTGTTTGGGCCAGAGCTCGTCTCTTTTATTCTTTGGGGGGTCTGTCTGGCTTATACTCAAGACTTCTCCATAAAATGATGTGCCTTGCGACAGACAATTATAAATATATATAGAGAGTGTGTGTGTGTGTGCGTGTGTGTATAAAAAGAAACTTTTTTTTCTGGCATGATTATATCGCAGGCAAACTCGCAACACGCACGCACTGTGGTGGCAGATGTAACCTCCCTGATGTGCCAAATGTCGATCATCTCAGTGTTTTGTCAGGCTACACCAAGTTTTAGAAGACTCGTGTTGAGGGACTGTGCTAGTGCATAATGCAGCAACCCACCAAGCAATATGACTGAGCATTAACATTTGAGTTCACCTCCCAATACATGACCACCTGACCTAAATGAAGTCTCAATGATTCCCCGATTTCCTTACTGCACTTACTTAGCACCAGCAGACTCTTTCCTGTTCCCCAAAGTGAAATCTACGTGCTATGCACACCACCATAACCCTTCATAGAAACTTGTGCGCATGCCCTTTAAGGACTCCTGACAGCGAAAGATTTGTTTGCAACTTTTTTACAAAAATTTGTAGCTTTGCTTGTGGCGATACCGACATTGGAATATAACTGCTTTCAGGCATTGTATATTAAATACTAGTGCAATAATTACGATAACATGTCGATTGAAAACGCCCAGCTAAGTATCCCAAGAAACAAGCACCACACAGCGTGAATTTGCCTGAGGCTGCATGGCTGAAGCATTAGTCGGGAGAACGATGTTTCAGCGCATGCAGTCTCAAAAATCAGGAGACCTGCAGGTGGTGAAGAGTGTAGAAACAATGGCAGGCCTTTGACTATATCCACCTGAGATAGAAAGAGGACAACTACTGCTGGAAGCAGCAAGAACCACTGTGAGAGCAGCCCAGAAACAGAGTGAGAGGGGAGAGGGGTGAAGTGGCACTCCTTATCGGGTGCCAGTTGGGGTAAGGTGCGCCCCCCCACAAATGTTTTCTGTTGTCGACAATACTCCCCTTATTCGTAGAACGTCATGCGTGACCTGCTTGCATCAAATCAGAGAAGTCGATTGATGCTAATAACTTGGATGAGCACTAACCCTTACTTTAAAACCAAAATAAAATATTTTATAGGCAGCGCTCTTCCTGAATGATTTGTCATGAGTACCTGCGCATTCTGGACTGTCGAACAACACAAGCATTTCGAATTTCCAAATTGGGTGTCAAGGGTCATTTAAAGACCTACCGGAATTAATCTGCAAGGATGCATTTTAGTAATGAAAATGCCACTAACAAAACTGTGTCGGTGCTCAATACTTCAATGGCTTTAGACTGACTAAGCAGCATCTTTAATAATCCTGTTTTCCCAAAACATTTTTCTATATAAAAGGTTTATCAAGGTAAGCTCAAATTTTTATGGAAAGAATACAGACACAGAAGTACAGGTTGCAAGAAATATACGGCTACACGACCCATGTATGTGCTGGGAGTGTTAACACTGCTGGTAGCCATGGTTGCGAGTTTGTAGCCCTTTTCTTGCCTGCTGGAATGCTAAAGCATGTAATATTTTATGAGTTGGAAGCTGACTAATAATGTTGCATTCTACCAGAGGGCCTCCAGTCTGACAGAATGAGACCCTTACTATGAAGGAACAGAATAAGGGGAACTACAAGGGCTTCTACACCTCCATTAGGTACATTTGTTAGAACTAATGAACAAGTTATCGGACCTATTTCAATAGGCAGGTTTGGTCTCTGCCAAAGGAAAACCATCTTTTGTGCACCTTTCTGACAGTTACACTATAATTACTTGAAATAATACCACCTATATTTTCATTGGTTTTCTTGTTAATATTAATAATTTGTTCATATTAGAAAACGAGCTCTTAGCATTCCCCATTCTTTTGTTCATTCCATACAAGGAAGGGTTTTAATGATGATGAGCACTTAGCACGAATAAAAGGTCTTGCATGCACCTTCTCAAGAGCACTCAGGCTTCGCCTCCCAAATTAAGGCATAAATATTAAGAGGGGTTGAGTAAACAGTGAGTCCATGGACCTCTGTCTACCCTATTTTTAAATTCTGCGACGTTATGGTAAGCAAATACTTCCAAATTTCTTGTTGGGCGCTTTGGCAACGAGCTTCAATTTTTTTTCAGACACTTGTTTTCGTTTTTGAAGCTAGCCTTTTATTTTACCGTACATTACTACAGTCTTTTGAGTTAGTGCCCATAGTCAGTAATGAACCATTTAGAAAAAATTCTGTCAGTACAATCCCCCTTCCGAATACCAGTTCTTATGAAACTCTGCTAAAACCAACCACTCGACATGTTCTTCATGCAAAACAGATATAATTGTCTGTCACACCACCAAAACAAGACATGGGTGTGAAACATACCTTGTCAACCTCAATTGGATAGACCATGTAAAGTCCAATTGTCAACCTCAATTGGATAGACCATATTTTTCTATTGTTTTGACAGCATCAACCATGAATGTTACAATTTTGCTCAATTTTCCTTAGTGTTGCAATACTGTTGTGCCTCTGCTAGTTCGTTCCTATCTGATATCAGTCTTGCCTCGTTGTGAGACTCGCAATAGCCATTATGTCCAAACACAAAGTAGCCCTATCACCAACTCCTTTTTGAAGTGTTGCTTTTTCTCTTCTATCGTATTAACGAGCTCAGTTTCGCCCCTACCAGGTGCAGAAAACATATTGTCTCTGCACTTCATTATGGTGGACAGCTTGTTTTTGAAGCCTAATCGCCATTATCTAGAATAGCCTACCTTTTCGTGCCTAATGTGGAATACACTTGGAAAGCACACAGGGAATTGTTCACGAAGAGTTATGTTTTCGGCAGGCGAAGGATGACCAATCGTTAGACGGCGCCCAACCAAAAGGAAAATTAATGAAAAGATGCTGCCTAGACGCGAACTAAGCCATTCTCTTTGGAACGTGTCTCTGTCTTCGAACCTCGTGAGCCTTTGTTTACCACACCTTATGCTGGGGAGTCACCCGCATCGCGGTAGCACTCTCACGGTGAGCCAACCTGAGAAATAAGTAGTCTCTGTCACGACACAGCTCCGGACAAGATAATGTGGTGCCATGCTGTAACAATACGTGTGGATATACAGCAGAAACGTCTCTACTAACGCCAGACAGCCGAAAGGCTGTCTAGACAGGCTTGTTGTCGCACGAAAGTATCATTTAAGCTGCATGTCGTTGAAATGACGAATTTCTAATTAGCCGATGCTCAGAAGATAGCAAAGTGTGTGAACACTGAGGCGGAGACCCATCTCTGAGGAAAGGGCAGTTGTTTGCTTCATTGGTGAAGCATCGAGTAGAATTTCATCCCAATGGGCTGTCTCAGATGAGACGGGAGCTATTAAATGAAGAGAGATGGAGAGAAGGAGAGCTTCGTGCTTGGAAACAAGATCGGGAAGCGGGGACAGAGGTAATCCTTAGTGCAGACTCTGATCCAAGGTTGATACTACGTTGAGGGGGACAGAGGTCGTGCTTAGCACAGACTCTGATCCAAGTGGCTACTACATCGAGAAGTTGGTGTCCATGTGTGGAGTATACAACGGGCTCGGCAAGTAACGCGGACATTGATATTAATACATGCAGTGCTTACTGTAAGGTTGGTTTAGTGGCCACCCTGGCCTTTGTTTGTAAAGAAGTTTCAGTGTATAATTAAACCGAAGTTTGCCAGGAATTGAGCAAGCAGTCCAGTCCTTCAACATGTCGTCGTGATCTTCTGAACCATCGGTAGTACATGCATTATTCCACTTTTATACAAATAGCTGCGTTTTGAATTTGAAGATTCGTGGTGTATATTTTGCCCTGCTGCTCTTTTTTGTTTTTCACAAAAGTGCTTCTTCCTGGTAATATCTTGATAAGTTTGATTGCAGTTAATGGTAATGTTGTCATAGACATTACCTTTGCCTTAAAGGGCCACTCACCAGGCCCCATACCAAATTTTAGTTAGACATCGGAAGTTCTTGGGTGACCGATGAGGAATGTTTTGCCACAAAATTTTTTGGAATTGGTTCATCGTGAGCGGAGAAAACAGGTTGTTTGAAGCGGCGCAAAACGAAGATTAGAGGAGGTGAGTTCAAAACCCCTACCGCCCCTCCCCGTAGCCTTCGCAAGCCAAATCTCTTCCCCAATCTCTCAGGCATCCGACCAAGAGGTGACGTGCGCATGACCTGCCCAAACATGTCCAACCCGCGAGCAGGCGAGTGGCATTGCTTTGTTGACCAGTGTTATTTTTTGGTATTCTGCCTGTTTCTGCAGGATTGTTTGGAAAGGCTGGCTAAGACGCAGTAGAATAGATGAACACAATGAGTGCGCGAACGCGTAGGTGCATTCTACGGCGGTCGTGTACTCCATGCGCTAACCGCGGGGACACGAACACTCATGCGAAACGCCGTAACATTAGCCCCGCATCTCGTTGCAATTCCTGAGAGAAAAATGGAAAAAACATGCTCACATTCCCTTATTGCGTCTCAATATTTATCTACAGTTTTATTGATATTTTCAAGCAATAAATTACATAAACTACGCATGCCAAGTTAAATAAATTTTGCCATATCACGTACCACGGTTTGCAACGTCAGAGCAGAGTCGTCTAGTAGAGGACCAATGTCACTACTTTGCCGTGTACGTAGGGCCATTCATACGCGCACGTCATGCCCTCATTCTCTAGGAGCGCGCCGGCAGAGGTGAGGGAGAGAAGCGTTCATCTTGAAAATTGACCCTATTCGGCGGCACGTAGCGTTGCAAATTTTGGCAGACATGATCATAAACGCCTCGTCTACACAATGCGCTTGTCAGCTCAAAATTGTCACACCTGGTGAGTGGCCCTTAGAGAGTGGTGGCAGGGTATTTAGGCCAGCATAGATGAGTTGTATGAATGCTGACTCAATATGATTTTTATGGAGTCATGGTTCCAGAATACTGTACTGAGTTTGTGACTGGGTGCAGATAGGTCATTGACCCGTGCATATATGTTTAGTCTGCTGTGCCCAGCAAACCAGTGCAAGAAAGCTCAATGCGAAATTTCGGTAAATGTAACAGCTTGGTTGGTGTTACATTCAGCACAGCATTGACTTTTCACCTGCCATGACCTCTGTAATTGATGCCATAATTAATACAGGATAGTTTATAGTGTTTGTCCACAATGCTTTTTCCTGGTCTAATTGTCAATTGAATTATTGTTGCCCTGTCTAACAATAATAAGCCCCTCAAAAAGGCTCCTTTTTTTGTTAATTTGCATCCAGTCAGCCCATTTTAACTTGGTCACGACATGCCAAGGCAACCAGCGTTTTTCATATTATCACAAATATGGCCGAAAAAATGTCAGATTTCTGAAAGAACTCGTCCTGGTTGTTTATTCTGGTTGCCAAAGTTTTTGTGCCGATTTTAAGTCTGTAGTCTTGTGCTGACTGAGCTAGAGGGACTCAAAAAGCATTTTTTCTTCAAATGTTTTGTAAGTCCTTCAATCAAATAGTATTTGTTGCAAGGTAATGAAGATATGTAACTGTAAAAATAATAACTTATTAATGTATATCAGTTCTTCGAGGGCTTCCCACACCAGCAACTGTATAGTTGCCAAATCTGTTTTCTTTTTTCAGGAGACCACAAGCTGAAAGAACACAAATAGGTTATGTGCAGCTGGCCTGTTTGACATGCTAAAAATAAAAACTGTTTAGGCACTGAAAGTACAACAGATAATCTGAGAAAAAAAGGTGATTTTCCCTTTTTTTGGGGGAAAAGCTCTGTATTCAGCCTCAGGTCACCTTGGAGCTAGGGCAGAAAATATGCATGATATCTCACTTGAAAGCTTTATGTATTAGCTGAACATAGGTGCAGTTACTAGAGAGTTATATTTTTCAAACTAAAAATATGTTTTTTTTTATTTTAAGGTTTTGTTTACAGCTTTTGACCGATGTAACTCTCCAGCATAATGCACTTGCAAAGACAATATTCAGCACAAGCCCACTGATACATATGTTGACGGCAAAGTTGGTGACATCTATAAAGCAACCGTAAAGGAAATGAAGTTACCACCTGTGTTCTACTGGCAACACAGGTGCACTACAAGGAATGTGGTTAGAGTGTGGTGACAGAGAGCATAGCAAAATAATTATTTTTTGGGTGGGGATGAACGGACGGACAGACAGACAGACAGACAGACAGACAGACAGACAGACAGACAGACAGACAGACAGACAGATGTACAGACGGATGAACAGAAGCATGGACGGAAGCACGTATGTAGAGACGGACGGATGCACACCCGGACAGATGAACGGACGGGTGAACTGATGCACGGACGGAGGGACGGCTGCATAGACGAACCGATGCACAGATAGATGGACAGAAAGACGCACGGACACATAGACGAACAGACAAACGAACGGACCGACAGACGGACGGATGAGCCAACGAATGAACTGACGCACGGGTGGACGGACGGACGAAAGCATGGACGCAATCATGGATTGACGGACACATGGGTGCATGAATGGACGGATGAACGGACCATCTATTCATGGGCAGACTGACGCATCCATGGATGAACTGATGCACGGACATACGGACGGACGGACGCACGGCAAATACAGGGACGGATGGATGGACAGACAGAAAAAAAAACAGACAGACGGACAGACAGACCCAGAGTGACGAAAGAACGGACGGAAAGACAGACAGACAGACACACAGACAGACAGACAGACAGACAGACCGACAGAAACCAGACAGACAGACACTTGGCCCCACCCATCATCATCCACCCATGGATATGCTGCGAATTTTCATACTTATATATCATGTAAGGAAATAGCATTTAAATTGTTTAGATAATTAACCCTCAGCCATAGACAACAGCTGGTGCGCATTGCAAAATAAATATTCAGCACAAAAGAACTAGTGTGAATTGAGCTGAACTGCTGCCATAATGCCAAATCAACGATCCTCAGATTTTCTGCAAAAAAAAAGGCTTTTCTGAACAATTAAAGATATGTCTAATGAGGCCAATAGGCAGAGGAAAGTATTGACAATATCGGCAACAAAATTGCACACATACACATACTCATAACACAAAAATTATCCTAAGAACGTCGCACTTCAAGCAGACAAATCAATTGAATGGCGCACATATGTTTAATCTGGCTGTTTTTTTTTTCTGTTGCAATAAGTATCCACCTACGCTCTAAGCACGGCTGGTAACGTCGGTTTCTCGAGCTCCCAATGTCCATTATTTGGAGGCGTTTTCGCCGCTCTCTGAAATCTAAAGTCTTATCGGAGTTCATATTTCATAAAGCAGCAGATAATATAAATGCATTTTTTAACGCAGATAGCCACGGGAGCATGCAAAAGAGTGACACATGCACCACTCACGGCATAGTGTATGCGTTAGAACTGGGGGCGCTGTGAGTGCGCTGACCGTGTTACCCAAAGCACGTCATCCGTGAAATCGTTAGGGCGGTTTTCGAGCGAACCCTTGAATTGCGAGGGAAGCTTGACACTGAAATGTGAGCTCACGGTTTTGTATTGCGTTAATGCAAGCTCGAGAAGGACAAAGTGAGTATTGCGACGGCAGCTGATCATGGCGCAAAGTGGAGAGCGTACTAGGACCACCTCTTCAAAAACTGGGTCTGTAACTATCAGAACATGCTCTACCATAGTGTGGGGCCACTGCTCAAGGGTACAGCTACAGGGATGTTTGCTTTGCCGTTCCGGACAAAATAATTTTGACTGAAAAATCTTCTGCTAGATTGCACTAGCACCACTGCTTCTATTACTACACGTTTGCCCGCTCAATTCAATCCAAGCGCCAGCCAAATTATTCTAGGCGCCAGTCAATTTATTCCAGCCACCACTCAAATTAATCCAGGTGCCATTCATTTTAATCCAAGTGCCACTGAAATTAATCCAACTGCCAGCCGATTTAATCCGGACGCCAGCGAATTTAATTCTCATGATATCGTGACTTTAAAACGACCCAGAATTTTCGGGAACGCGAAGAGTGAATAGCTTTGGAGTGAATTTAGCAGGGAAAAACCTAGAATGCGTCACTAGTGACACAATGTGACTCACACGACTTTATCGCGCCTATCACCCGCGTAAGCACTATTCACACCTTCGACATGCATATCAAATGAAATGCCGTCCACACAGTAATAACTTATTACTTATTAACCAGGCCATTGATCTCATCACGAGTGACTAAGGTGACGTCCTCACGCATATCACCCACGCTCGCACTGTTTTAACCTTCCGTCATGCATATCAAATGTAACGTCTTTGAAAGTTCAAGAGCTTGATACCTAAAACTCGCCCAAGCCACCAAATCACCAGTGACTCAGGGGATGTCATCACCCATATTACCCGCGCACGTAATTTACTCGCCTGCCGAGATGCATACCAAACAAACCATCTTTGAGAGAGCAATAACGCGTTACCTTTGACTCGGCCAACTGACTTGATCACTTGTGACTTAGGTAACGTCATCACGCCTATCACCCACAGACGCAATGTCTAACCTGCCATCTTGTATACAAAACGAAACGCCTTTGAGAGGCTAATGAATTGAACGCTTTCAATCGGCCTAGTGACGTGATCACTAGTCACTCGTGTGACGTCATCGTGACTGACACCCACGAACGCAGTGTTTAACCTGAGTACATATATATCAAACGAAACGTCTTTGAGAGAGTAATAACTTGAACGCTGTCACTAGGTCCTGTGACGACATCACTAGTGGCTAGCGTGACGTCATTTCACCTAAGACCCACGCAAGCACTCTCTAATGTGCCTTCATGTATATCAAACAAAACGTCTTTGAAAGGGTAATAGCTTGAACGCTGGCACTGGGCCTAGTGACGTAATCACTAGTGACTCGTGTGATGTCATCATGCCTATCGCACACACGCACGCGGTGTCCTAACCTGTCTTCATGTATATAAACGAAACGTCTTTGAGAGAGTAATAACTTCAACGCTGTCACAAGGTCCAGTGACGTCATCACTAGTGACTTGCGTGACGTAATCTCACCTAAGACTCACGCAAGCATTCTCTATTGTGCATTCATGCACATCGAACAAAACGTCTTTGAGAGAGTAATAACTCGAATGCTCTCACTAGGCCTAGCGACGTGATTACTAGTGACTCATGTGACGTCATCACGCCTATCGATCACACATGTAGTGTCCTAACCTGAATTCATGCATATCAAACGAAACGTCTTTGAGAGAGTAATAACTTGAACGCTGTCACAAGGTCCAGTAACGTCATCACTAGTGACTAGCATGATGTCACCTTACCTAAGACTCACCCAAGCAGTCTCTAATGTGCCTTCAAGCATATCAAACAAAACGTCTTTGAGACGGTAATAACTTGAACGATGTTACAAGGCCTAGTGCCGTTATCACTAGGGACTCACGTGACGCCATTACGCCAATCACACACGCACGTGGTGTCCTAACCTGTTTTCATACATATAAAAAGAAACGTCTTTGAGAGAGTAATAACCTTAACGCTGTCACAAGGTCCAGTGACGTCATCACTAGTGATTTGGGTGACGTCATCTCACCTAAGACTCACGCAAGCATTCTCTAATGTGCATTTATGCAAATCAAACAAAACGTCTTTGAGAAAGTAATAACTCGAATGCTCTCACTAGGACAAGTGACGTGATTACTAGTGACTCGTGGGACGTCATCATGTCTATCACACACGCACGCGCTGTCCAGCCTGTCTTCATGCATATCAAACGAAACGTTTGTGAGAGAGCAATATTGTCATACTTATGACTCGGCCAGTCGACTTGATCACTAGTGACATACTTGACGTAATCACGACTAACTCTCATGCAAGCACTCTCTAACGTGTCTTCTTGAATATCAAACGAAACGTCATTGAGAGAACATTAACTTGAAGGCCGTTGCAGGCAGCATCTGCTAGTAAAAAACTGACATTTCGCGCTGCACAGCCGTTCACCGGCTAACCGGTATATGTAGGCACCAGATCGCGCGTTTCGAATTCAATCAGAGGCGTCTCTACATGGCTTTTGTTTGACTCAATGCTTTTCTTGACTCGAGTAGATGCGATGGAAGCAACAGTACCTTCAAGCAGCAGTGGGGTACAACCCAACATCCGCGTCCCAATACTCGTTCATGGCAACGGTTCTCCTTCACTCAATAAATAGGAATAATAAAGGCGAAATGACAATTAAGCATTTTCCAAAGAATACTCAATTACGCAACATTCAACCGATACCCTGACCTCTCTGCGACGCATTTACTCCAGCTCGTCGTGTGGGAAGATGTAGGCGGCTTTTTTGTTGCTTCTCGTGTTTCGAAGTATGCCTTGAAAATGCGGGCAGCTAGGCTACACTACTGTGAACGGACAGGTGTTCTAAACTAAACAGGCACGCTTATTCCAAGCTAACCTATACCTAACCTATAAGAAGCAGTGTGGCGTAGAATGTAGAAAGGAATGCACGAGTCAGGCACAGCATTCAATGGCGCATCAGCAGATGGTCACTTGCAAATAGCAATGATATGTATCTCAAGTATGGGGAATGCCCTCTATTACAACGGATTGGTTTTACAGGATAACCAGATGAAATATTAGTTGGGCCGAAGGAGTGGTATACAAATCTTTTTAGCAAGTTTTGGAGCAGCCAGACCCTGCTTCTTATGCTTGATTACGGATATAAAGTGTTATGACTAGAGGCCGGATTATATGCAAATGTCTGTTTCGATTGTTGCGTTCCTATCGTGTCGTTTTGACACATGAGCACAAAATAGAGGGCAATGAGAGCTTTTATAGTGCTTTTAGAGTATATATATATATATATATATATATATATATATATATATATATATATATATATATATATGCCTATTTCGGACGTTGTAGCCTCAATTCGTATAGGTGCCTGTAAATGCCTGTTTTCAATTTTAATGCCTATATAAATGCTATTTAACCTGAAATTTCGCTTTCAAGTACCGCTGGAGCCCGGTATTCATGTCACCCGGCCAAATATAGATTTCGGGACACTGACGGGGGCAAACTACACTTTATTTCACGAGTTACTTTTAGAACTGTCAAGCCTAGAAGGCATTTTAGCTGAAAGGAAGGTCGATTAGCCTCTACACTTGTACACCATCCATGTCACGTCGTCTCCTCAGCCTCTTTTTAACGTCCGCTCGGATGCGTAAGGAGCAGGAGATGCTTCTGTGCAGCGGCAGGAAGATGAAGAATGAATGTGAAACTGTGGAGAGTCTTTAGGGGAGGTAAAGTGCAGATAAAAAAAGCAACATCCAAGTAGTTTTTTTTTAATTTGTCATTTACATGTGGTGGCTCACTAGGTCACCTGAAAATTTTTACTTAGGCAGTGGAAAATGTTTGCTGCCCAATGAAAAGCTCTGAATCACTAGAATTGTTTAATTTGATCATTAGGTGCTGCGAAAGCATGATCTGAGGAGGTGAGCTTGTAACCTTCGCCGCTAATTCTATGTAGACTTCGCAAGTCCAATTCCTTCCCCGCTATTGGTATCAGAGTCACTCGGAGCTGGAGCATCACACGACGTGCATGAGCACGTCATGCGCGCGTAAACTACACTCGCATGAGATGCCCATGTCAGCTCGTGCGCGCAAGCAGTGTTCTGCCGCCTCGATGTTCTTTCGTATTGTATTAGGAGTTTTTGTGGGATGGATCCCTATCTGCGCGCACGTTTGGAGAGGCTGGCTTGGATAACGCATCCTTACCCCGATACACAGCGTCACACCACTGCAACTTCTGTAAGGGACGATGCACCAAAACCACGCCCAGCGTCTTGAATGCGGGCACCGGCACGATGCGAGAACTGCGAGAACACCAACGCAAACAAATTGGAGGCGCCTTAGTCTGGCATCTCCCTCGATATGAAATTGAATGAATAAGGTGAATAGATTTCGTCTGGGTGTTCTAACATTTTTGTCAACCTTCATGCTTCTATTTAGAAAACCGTTTGCACAAATTACACGCGTTGTCTCAAATAGTTCTCGCAGTGTCACGTACTACTTTGACAAATGCAAGACCATTCTATCAACTTCACCATGTTGGGGCGCACGCCCATGAGATGAAGGTGAAGCCGTGTTTAGTTTGGCATATCACCTCTTTATGACGTGCGTAGTACTGCAAGTCTTGGTAAATCAGATCTTTAGCGCCCAGTGCATATGCATAGAGGCACATTAGAGAGCGCTTGCGTGAGTCTTAGGTGAGATGACGTCCCGCTAGTCACTAGTGATGACATCACTGTATCTTGTGACAGCGTTCAAGTTATCACTCTCTCAAAGACGTTTCGTTTGATATGCATGAAGATAGGTTAGGACACCGCGTGCGTGTGTGATAGGCGTGATGATGTCACGCGAGTCACTAGTGATGACGTCACTAGGCTTAGTAACATCGTCCAAGTTATTACCCTCTGAAAGACGTTTTGTTTTATATGCATGGAGGCACATTAGAGAGTGCTTGCGTGAGTCTTAGGTGAGATGACGTCACGCGAGTCGCTAGTGATGACGTCAGTGGACCTTGTGACAGCGTCCAAGTTATTGCTCTCTTAAAGACGTTTCGTTTGATATGCATGAAGATAGGTTAGGACACCGCGTGCGTGTGTGATAGGCGTGATTACGTCACGCGAGTCACCAGTGATGACGTCACTAGTCTTAATGAGAGCGTTGAAGATATTACTCTCTCAAAGACGTTTCGTTTGATATGCATGAAGACAGGTTAGGGCACCACATGCGTGTGTGATAGGCGTAATGACGTCACGTGAGTCACTAGCGATGACGTCACTAGGCCTAGTAACATCGTTCAAGTTATTACCCCCTGAAAGATGTTTTGTTTGATATGCATGGAGGCACATTAGAGATTGCTTGCGTGAGTCTTAGGTGAGATGACGTCACTGGGCCTAGTGACAGCATTCAAGTTATTAATCTCTCAACGACGTTTCGTGTGATATGTATGAAGACAGGTTTGGACACTGCGCGTGTGTGTGATGGGCATGATGTCACATGAGTCGCAAGTGATGATGTCATTAGGCCTAGTGCCAGCGTTCAAGTTATTACCCTTTCAAGGACGTTTTGTTTGATATGCATGAAGGCACATTAGAGAGTGCTTGCGTGATTCTTAGGTGAGAGGACGGCACGCGAGTCACTAGTGATGGCGTCACTGGGCCGATTGACAGCATTCAATTTATTAGCCTCTCAAAGATGTTTCGTTTGGTATACAAGATGGCAGGTTAGACATTGCCTGCGTGGGTGATAGGCGTGATAACTTCACCTAAGTCACAAGTGATCTAGTCAGTTGGCCGAGTCATGGGTGACACGTTATTGCTCTCTCGAAGACGTTTCGTTTGGCATGCATGTCGGCAGGCGAGTAAATTACGTGCGCGGGTGATATGGGTGGTGACGTCCGCTGAGTCACTGGTGATCCGGTGGCTTGGCCGATTTTTATGTATCAAGATCCCGCCCTTTTAAAGACGTTTCATTTGATATTGCCGCGAACCATGCATTGGGTTTGTTTATTTGTGTTTTGCTTTTTCGGCCTGGCTGCGCCGGCCTGTGCTATCACCGTTTTCACACCGTTTCGAACAAACGCTATCACAGCGTTTCGAACAAACGCTATCGAACAGCGCTTCGAGCGTTCCGAACAAACAGCGTTTAAAACAAACGCTATCACAGCGTTCTCGATACAATTCGACAATTCGAGAAACGCTCGCGCCGAGGGATATAAATTCCCGCACAGCCGATGCCGCGACATTCGATCGCCGACGCGCACTAGCGTGCACGTCGCTTTGCCGACCGCTGCTTCGCCGCCTGTGTATTCTTTCAGTTTTTAGGGGAGCACAAGCTCGCTCCAATAAACTTGTTTTCCTTATAGACAACTGCGTCGTGTTTTGCTGCGTGACATCTGGTGGAGGTGCGGGGTACATGAACCCTAAGCCATTGCCAAGCCGACAAGCAAGCCCAACACGACAAGCACGCCCATCTTGTGTCAGCCGCCGACAGCAAGGTCTTCAGCGAGAGTTTGGACTGCTCCCGGATACAGAGAGGAAAGAAGACGTAAAAACCACGATGATCAACGCAGGCACCATGACCAGCGCTCCTCCCGTCGTTCTGCAACAACCTCGTGAGCCCCCATCATTCCGACGATCTCCTGGTGATGACCCGGAAGAGTGGCGGGTGAAGCTAGAGCGTATCCGCATCTTTAACAGGTGGGATGACGAAGAAACGTTTCGTCATGTCTTCTTCTATTTGGAGGATGCAGCTCGAACGTGGTTTGAGAACCATGAAGGCTCCCTAACCGACTGGACTGTCTTTAGGAGCGAATTCCTAAAAACATTCGCTACGATTGTGCGGAAAAAACGAGCCGCCCTTTTGTTGGAGACGCGAATGCAACACCCTAACGAAGGTGTTGTGCTGTTTGCTGAGGAGATGAAGATGCTGTTCCGGAGAGCTGACCCCGAAATGGTAGAAGAGAAGAAGGTGCGCTTTCTGATGCAGGGAGTTAAACAAGAGCTCTTCGCTTGACTCATCCGCAACCCCCCTAAGACCGTCGCTGAGTTCGTCACCGAGGCTTCGATGATCGAGAGGACCTTGGATATGCGTTCGCGGCAATACGATAGACCACTCAACACCCTTTCGGTGAACCCGGTAAACGCCCCTGGATTGGTGACGGAAGACTTGCGGGAGACCATCCGCGCCGTCGTTCGCGAGGAACTGAGTAAATTGTTCCCAGCAACGCCACAGCCCCAAGTCGCCTCCCTCACTGACGTCGTCCGCGAGGAGGTTCAGCAAGCACTGGGGAATTCCACGCCGTCGGAAGCGTCTTGCGAACCACAAGCGATGACCTACTCTGCTGCTGCTCGTCGACCCCGACCCGTACCAACCCGTTATCGAGAGGCCCCGCCGTACCACCGCCCAATGTCGCCCGCCCGACCACCTGTAACCCGAAACCAGGCGCCCAGGAAGAGCGAGGTGTGGCGAACGCGAGATAATCATCCGCTGTGCTACCACTGCGGAGAGGCCGACCACGTCTACCGCCGCTGCCCGTACAAGAGGCTGGGTTTGCGTGGGTTCTCCGTCGACGCACCCCGCCCGCGAGCCGGCCAGCGCCCATTTGAGATCGAAGAATACCTGTCGAACACCAGCCGTGGACCACCCCGTTTCAACCGTTCACCGTCGCCCTACCCGTACCTATCCCCCAACCGTCGCAGCAATGCTGACTTCGCCCGTAGAAGGTCCCCCAGCCCACGAGGGGGAAACTAAAAGCAGCAACTTCTGGAGGTGAAGTTGCACAACGGCGAGAAAATGAAAACCCTCCAACGACGCAAGACCGTGTTCACGACATTCCCTCATCCCGACGACCCGACGACACCCTGACGAGACCACCGAAAACGACGACAGCTACGCTGCGCGACGCGTACCCGAAATGACGAAGCCTGCCGCTGAGAAGACGACGATGACGACGCATAGTGCCCGACCATCAACACGCGCAAGCCACGATACGACGCCCCGACGCACCCGAAATTCGAGGAAAGCGGCATCCCACGTCCGGTTGTCCATCGACGACCTTTACGTAATCGCCCTGATCGACACGGGAGCCGACTACTCGGTCATGAGCAGGTCATTCGCGTCCAAGCTAAAGAAAGTTACGACCAGATGGGACGGTCCCCGCATACGCACAGCAGGAGGCCTCCTCGTGACCCCAAGTGGAATGTGCACATCGCGCGTCACCATTTTGCCTAGCTGCTCCCGCGACGTAATTCTCGGAATGGACTTTTTGACGGACAATGGCGCAATAATTGATCTGCAGACCAGGTCGATAACGTTTTCTTCCGATCACTCCACGACGCCGCAGGCGAACCTCGGACACCGTGCTGCTGTAAGAATTGCCGACGTTCACATCACCCTGCCACCCCGCGCAAGCTTGATGATCGCCGTCTATTGTGAAGGTGCTGCTCCTGACGTCGACGCCATCGTGGAGACTGACCAAAGGTTGCTTCTGGACCGCGGTGTGTCTGTCGCAAGAGGCATAGCGCGGTTTAAGCAACGCAGATACCACGTTTTGGTCACCAATTTCACCGAGGAGTACCAGCATCTAAACAAGGGCGCTGCAATTGCGTTCCTCGAAGAAACACAAGAAGCGAGTCAAGTGATTGCGGTCGCCACCTTTGAACGCGCACGTGCAGATGCTTCCAGGCTCCCACATCCTTTCGACGTGAACCCGGCGGTGTCGCAAGAAAATCAGGACAGATTACTGGAGTTGATCCGTCGCTACAGCGAGTGTTTTTTCTCGAACTCGAAGTTACAGCAGACACCTTTGGCCAAGCATTGGATAATAACCGAAGATGAAGCCCGACCTACCAGACAGTCACCGTACCGTGTTTCTTCACACGAGCGCGAAGCCATCCGGACTCAAGTAGATGACATGCTCAGCGACAACATAATACAGCCATCGAAAAGTCCGTGGGCTGCGCCGGTTGTACTCGTGAAGAAAAAAGATGGCACTTTAAGATTCTGCGTTGACTACCGCAGACTAAACAAAATCACCAAAAAGGACGTGTACCCCCTGCCACGAATGGAAGACGCCCTCGATCACCTCTGCCACACCAAGTATTTCTCATCCATGGATCTGAAAACCGGCTACTGGCAAATTGAAGTGGACGAGAGAGAGCGAGAGAAGACTGCATTTATAACCCCGGACGGTCTATACGAGTTCAAGGTGATGCCGTTTGGGCTGTGCACGGCACCCGCAACGTTTCAGAGAGTCATGAACACTGTGCTAGCAGGCCTGAAGTGGCACACTTGCCTCGTGTACCTCGACGACGTTGTCGTATTCGCCCGGACTTTCGACGAACACCTCACAAGGTTGGAATCTGTACTCGAGGCCATTCTTACGTCGGAGTTGACGCTGAAGCCTGAGAAGTGCCGTTTCGCGTACGAGAAACTCAAGTTCTTGGGTCACGTCGTGAACGCCGCGGGAGTCCTACCTGACCCAGCAAAAACATCAGCCATTGCGAACTTCCCAAGGCCGAAAGATAAAAGGCTGTGCGAAGGTTTCTCGGTCTGTGCGCATACTACCAGCGCTTCGTCGCAAACTTCGCACGCATTGCAGAGCCACTCACGCGCCTGACGAAAGAAAGCACCCCTTTCAGCTGGGAAAACGACCAAGAAAAGGCATTCTGCGAGCTGCAACAACGCCCGTACTCGCTCATTTCGACGAAAACGCCGAAACGGAAATGCACACGGACGCCAGTGATACCGGTTTGGGTGCCGTCGTCGTCCAAAAGCAAAGCGGTTACGAAAAGGTAACCGCCTATGCAAGCCGTGGTCTGTCGAAGGAAGAGAAACTAATCTGCCTCCGAGAAAGAGTGCGTGGCTATCATATGGGCCATTTCAAAATTTCGCCCATACGTCTATGGTAGACCGTTTGAGGTTGTGACAGACCATCATGCGCTGTGTTGGCTCGCCAATTTGAAGGAGCCCTCTGGCCGTCTTGGGCAGTGGAGCTTGCACCTGCAAGAGTACGACGTTACAATATTCTACAAATCCGGCAGGAAACACTCCGACGCCGACTGCCTGTCCCGCGCCCCCGTCGACCCACCACCACAGGACTCCGATGAAGACAGCGCGTTCTTCGCAGTAGTGGCAAAGAGCGACCTAGCCGCCCAGCAGCGTGCCGACCCTGACCTCCGCGCCATGATCGACTACCTCGAAGGACGCAACGTCGCCGTGCCTAGGGCGTTCAACCACAACTTACCAGCGTTCAGCCTCAAAAACTCCATCCTAGTGAAGAAGAATTTCAACCCCGGAACGAGAACGAATTATCTACTTGTCATCCCCGCAGATCTTTGTGAGGAAATTTCGGAAGCGTGCCACGACGACCCGTCTTCCGGACATCTCGGAACAGCTCGCACGATTACAAAAAATTAAGGCGAAATACTTCTGGCCCCGCCTTAAATCCGATGTCACCCACTACGTCCGGAGCTGCCGTGACTGCCAGCGACGAAAAACACCACTGACGAGACCTGCCGGACTTCTGCAGCCGATCGCCGTCCCAACGAGGCCCTTCCAACAGATCGAAATGGACCTTCTGGGCCCGTTCTCTACATCCCGATCCGCGAACAAATGGATTGTCGCAGCGACAGACTACATGACGCGCTACACAGAGACCACCGCTCTTCCGAGGGGAACTTCACAAGAAGTTGCAAAGTTCTTTATTAACCAAGTTGTGCTACGACTTGGAGCCCCTGAGGTCCTAATCACAGACCGCGGAACGACCTTCACTGCGGAGCTCATGCAAGGAATCTTACGCTACAGCAACACGGATCACCGAAGAACGACGGCGTACCACCCCCAAACGAACGTACTAACGGAACGGCTGAATAAGACAATCGCGGATATGCTGTCTATGTACGTCGACGTTGAACATAAGACGCGGGACGAAGTCCTCCCGTACGTCACGTTTGCGTACAACACGGCTATCCAAGAAACCACGCAGATGACACCGTTCGAGCTCGTCTACGGAAGACGCCCGACTACGATGCTCGACGCCATGATTCCGCACGTAGAAGACGACGACCTCAACGCCGACGTCCAAGGATACCTCCAACGTGCGGAGGAGGCCCGCCAGCTCGCTCGAGTTCGTATAACGGCCAGCAACTGGTGGATGCCGGACGCTACAATCTCAGACGCCGATACGCCGAGTACCATCCTGGAGATCGTGTGTGGGTTTGACTCCCATTCGACGACGTGGACTCAGTGAGAAACTTCTGCGACGCTATTTCAGACCCTACCAGATTCTACGACGTGTTGGCGAACTAACGTACGAAGTGATCCCCGATGGTGACTCCCGTACATCACGACGACGCACGCGGCCCGAAGTCGTCCATGTGGTTCGCTTAAAACCTTTCTACGGACGATGACGAACTTTTATTTTAATTTGTTTGGACTGTCCCTTATGTTAGCATCGGGTCGATGCACTCTTAGAGGAGGGGTAATGCCGCGAACCATGCATTGGGTTTGTTAATTTGTGTTTTGCTTTTTCGGCCTGGCTGCGCCGGCCTGTGCTATCACCGTTTTCACAGCGTTTTGAACAAACGCTATCACAGCGTTTCGAACAAACGCTATCGAACAGCGCTTCGAGCGTTCCGAACAAACAGCGTGTCAAACAAACGCTATCACAGCGTTCTCGATACAATTCGACTATTCGAGAAACGCTACACTGTAAGCAAAAACTATCCGAGTTTGGGGTTTTTCTGGCTCATGACCTCTGAAAACTCTCTCGCGTTTAAAATTACTACCTCGCGTAGGAGTAAAAGATGGTACATGACATTGTTTTACCACCACCTCTCAGGCAAGTAGTAAAAGGATGTCAAAATCCAGTTTTGCCACTTAGGGAGTTTTCTATCACGTGATTTTTAACCTGCGTTTCAGAGTTTATTACCACGTGACTGCAAGGTGCAGCTGCTTCGGCGGCTTTTGCCCCATACCCCCCTTGTGACGCTCTCAGTGAATACTGAAGGTGCGCGAAGCCCACAGATGTTTTTTTTGTTTTTTTTTTCGCATCGCCGTGCCTCTGGACTGACCTCGAGTCAGCGCACTTTTACTGGAACTGGGGGCAGCATAAGCACAACAAGCGAGAACAGCAATCTTTGAACGAAAAAAAAAGAAAAAGACGTGGGGGGGGGGCCTCTCAAAAGAGCAAAAAAGAAAAAAAACCTGCTGTGGAAAGTTGTCCTGCATATTTTCGCAAAATGTTGCTTTTGCTCGGCGGTGGCCTTGGAGACAGACAGTGCAAGAAGCTCGGTATCTGTGTGTCTGGTTGGGCTGATGGATCTCACGTGTTTTCTACATCATCGAGTGACCGTGCTCTTCCGAGCGCTTCCGAACCTGCACGTCGCGGATATCTCCAGTTCGCGTATATCTCCGGATCTGCCAGTAGTAACAAAATCAATCTGGTGTCATCGTCCGTGCTTGCCTGCTGGAGGAGCAATAAGGAAAATGCTTCACTCCGTCGTCGGCACCGAGCTGCGGCCACCAGTGACCAGTGGGAGTGTGTCGCCGGGGCAGGTGAAAGAAGCATCGCATATATTTTGTTCCACAGTAGGCGATGTCTGCACGAGTAAAGTGCTGCCCGAATTGCCCACCTCATGCACCAACTGTTCTCAAACATGTAGCACGAAGCCGATAAGTGGCAGACGGAACCAACAAGCGGCAGCCGGTGAGCACGAAGAAAATCCGGATCTGCCCGGATGGTGGTCTTTCGTTGAAAGTATGCATACACCGCCCCGTCCCCGCAAGATAGCGGTCACGTGTTCATTTGTGTCTGAAATGACGACGAAATTCGCACAGCATATGTGTTGTGTGATCGCCAGCTGTGTTTCATCGGATAGCCGTGCTCCTCGAAAAGGCCTAGAACGCCGTCGGTAAGCAGCTTGTATGCAGGCGTGGACCGCTCTTCTACGCCAGTTGTGATGAATACGTGCTGCTACTGTGTTTGTACACCGTCGCCAAATGAAAATCATTGAGCTACCATGCTTTGTGCGTACTTAGGTATATTTTATGGACTTGCGCATCAGCAGTGCTAACACGCGTGGGGCAAAGAGCCCGGTGTGCCAAGCGATTATTGGATAATCAAAAATGTGAGATCGTGTAGATTTATAATAAAAGGTCGGTGTGACATTTAGTGCCCTGCAGCCCACCTGAAGCTTACGCTTGCACCTTCAAGCGTTGTTGTTAATCGATGCAAAAAAAGAGCTCACCTACCGGTACTACATGGCCGGTCAAAAAGTCGTGCCTATATATATACCGGATTGTCGAAGTGTAGTCGAGCAACGCGTGCAGTCTGTTCTAGTGGTGTATTATTCTGCATTTGTTGTGTGTGCGTGTTTGTCTGTACGTGAATCTATGTGTCACCAATTCTGCCGTTCAATGAATTCAATCAATTCTGCTCTTCAATAAATTTGTCGTCTCTGGGCGAATGCACACGTCAATTTTTATTTTTTTACCAGCAGAGATAACTCCCAGTAATCACCTCAATAACCGTGTGAAGGTAGTAAAAATTTACTCTCTCTATACTCGCTTAAAACCTCACTGGGGTAAATATTTACTACTCTCCCTACGTTCAAAAACTCAGTTAGCACGAGAGTAAATTTTTACCTCGGTAGTAGGTGGTAAAAAAAACCCAGGAAAGGTAGTGCGCTAGAGGACAAATGGTTTACCCAGATTTGAGGTTATTTCAGGTCATTTTTGTTTAGTGTGTAGCGCCGAGGGATATAAATTCCCGCACAGCCGATGCCGCGACATTCGATCGCCGACACTCACTAGCGAGCACGTCGCTTTGCCGACCGCTGCTTCGCCGCCTGTGTATTGTTTCAGTTGTTAGGAGAGCACAAGTTCGCCCCAATAAACTTGTTTTAATTATAGACAACTGCGTCGTCCTTTGCTACGTGACAATATGCATGACGGAAGGTTATGACAGTGCGTGCGCGGCTGCTATGCGTGAGGACGTCACCTAAGTCACTTGTGATGAGATCATTGGTCTGGTTAATAAGTATCAAGTTAATACTATGTGGACGGCGTTTCCTTTGATATGCATGTCGAAGGTGTGAATAGTGCTTACGCGGGTGATACGCGTGATAAAATAGCGCGAGTCACATTGTGTCATTAGTGCCTCATTCATGGTTTTTCCCTGTTAAATTCACTCCAAAGCTATTCACTACGCGCATTCCCGATAATTTTGCGTCGTTTTAAAGCATAAACAGTAACTCTACATGTACACAGAGGAGCACCCCCTGAGGGCGAGAATACCTCATATCAAAACGAATCTGGTAACCACGAAATCAGAACAGAAACACACACCGGAAATTTCGCCTTCTACTCGGGGAATTCCGTCCAATGGGATTGTGCCATGTGTGGAGAGGAAGTAGACGAAGACCAGCTCGTGCTGTGGAGCTCGAGCCATAACGCTGGTGACCGAGCTACGATCCCGAACCCACTTCAGCGACCGGAGGGCGTCCTTTCCACGGCTGCAGCAGCATTTAAGCCTTCAGCAGCCTCGTAAATCAGTACCCCAAGCAGAACTGCGAGCGTCTTCGCGGGAGCATCCATGGAAGACTTCACTACGCCTGGAGGCCGCAGAACTTTGCCTGGCACCGGCAATGCAAGTGCTTACTTGAAAGCCGCCATCATGACCACCTTTAGTGCGTCCATAGTGCTAGCAACCGAAAATCCCGCAGCCGTCCTTACTGCCGGCATATATATAGACTTCAAGAAAGCCTACAATGCTCATACTAGTAGGGAGAACGTCGTCACGGTTGTTGAGAAGTACGCTAGCCTGTGCGACAGTTGCTTAGCCAAAGTGATGAAAGTGACCGAGAGCCTAGTCTCTCCCAAGGCCACACCGGCGCGGATAAAAGCCATGGCGTGCCAAACATAGCTCACCGAAAAGCAAGACCCCTGGAAGCTCACGGGTGCCCTCCTGCACGACCACCTCAAGACGGACGAGTTCATGGAAGAACGCGGCAACAGAACCATGTTCGTCGACGGATCTCGCGAAGGTAGCGACAGGAAAATCGTGGAGGCCCTCATGGCGAGAGACTGCTTCACACGCCAGGCGCAACTAGTGGTCGACTGGTTGGAAAGCTGCGCGGCGCATCAGCGCGGTATGGGCGATGACAACGACAAGCTCGAGTACTTTGCCGGCGGAAGCTGCGCCTGGACAAACACACTGCACCATGTGCAGTCCCACAATCACATCGGGAGTGCACCGTCATCTCACGTGACTGAAATGGACGCGGGTGCACCCTCAAGGCAGTTGGTACCGATGCACGAATTCCAACTCTTCCGCAGCGTATACATCCTGCTGTGGGCATGAGGGGCAAGCGACACCAAGAGATCGCACACATCGTGCAGCGAGGTGTAGTGCTTGGCGATGCTGATGCTTTGATAGAAGAAATACACCACTGGGTAATTCGTCAGGTAGATAAAACGCCGCTTCTGACCATTGGGTTTCTGGCTCACATGGCACGGTTTCTGCGACAAGTTGGTGGCGAGACCAGCACTGAGGCGTTCAGTGATCTTCTTCGCATGTACATACACATGCTCATCGACGAAGGCCATGTCTCTTTTGTGGCCACGTGCGCAGCCGCTCTAAAAGTAACCGACCCTGTCGCCAAGTACAAGAAGCTTGCACAGCCTCCAAACTAGAGCCCCAAAGAACAGGACCTCCGCCTTCGTGTCGAACACTCCAGAAAAATAAAAGTTTGCAAACTAGTTTATTTACAGACTCCACCGTACTTTGCTGCCTTTCCTGGACACCTTTACTTACCAGCAGCTAGTAAACCCTGTTACTTTAGCTGCTACTAACCAGGAAAACATTTTCAGCGTTTTTAACTAATACTGTTTCGCCTACGTTTCCAGATGTTTTTTTAGATGCTGATGTATAATTGCCGTAATCGCGAGACTCTCAAGCAATATATTACAAAATTTAGTTTTATTGACTACATATCGATATATAGAAGTTCCCCGATACCTGATGGTACACATAAGCAAATAGAACGACATATTTTGATGTGTAGAAAGCATCAGTTATTCGTCTAACGTTTAAGGCTGGTAACCAGTACACAATGTGCAATCTCAATTCAATAGCCTTCATGGTGCTGGAGTAGAAATAGGCTATGTCGAAGACTTCGAATTCTGCGTGTGCGCGTGTGATTTTGCGTACTCGCTTGTGATCTGATGAGTTCACCTACACATATGAGCATATATTCATGTGTGATCAGGTGAGTACGATGCGATCATATGAGTATGTGATCGCTTCTTTGTGTGTATGTTGCCAAAATGCGCTATTACCATGGCAGTTACATAAAGTAGTTAGCGGCCATTCTTATGTACGAGGGCAAAGCCACTTTGTTTTCAAAGACGATAAACCTTCTTGATATGCATAAACGCAAATATTTGGTCTGTCTGCTAGCACTTGTCCAAGAAATAAAGAGATTCTATACCGCAGGGGAAAATTTTTCGAATATGGCGCAAATGAAAAGATATTTCATAAACTCGGGGGCAACGAGCTTGCTTTTATGCCAGAAAAAAAGGCATTATAATTTTAACTTCATGTTGAAAGGAGATGAGAAGTGACTACTGGCGTCACCCAACATCTTGACAATCTTGACAATCTATTGGTAAGACAATTATTTAAAGCAGGTAGAATTTTTCCGCTTAATAGCAAGCAGATTTCGCTTGAAATTGTATTTTATGCACTTGAGACAGCTTTAGGTTAAGCCAAAGATTCATTTTTGCTTTTTTTGTATCGTGCTTTCAAATAGGCACCAAGTAGCGCTGCCGGCGGTGTGTTTGCTTGCCTACATGCCTGCCTGGAAACGGCAGAGAAACTAGAAAACGGTGTCCGCCGCCTTTCACGAGAACAACAAAAGCGTGTGTGCATGTCTAAAATGATCACTTAGTTATTTGTTTAATTATAAACCAAACTTGATGAAGCCTGCAAAAACCGCACGCGGTTTCAGTTTTCGACTTTCACCGGCACCGACCAGTGTTTTTGGCATTCATCCCACCAATATAGGGAGACATAACACGGACACCAAAGCTCTGTTTTAAAGATTTCTACGCAGTTTCCAGAAAACCCACTGCAAGGTGAGACACTTCACACGGAACGCTTTTTATAGCAACAGAAAACACGAGAGCAATGAAGGACGGCATACGGTCACATGGCGAAAGAAGTCAGTGCACAAAGTTCATGCGACTTGGTCTGGTGGCTGCGTTCATACTCGTGAAAATTGTATCACTCATATTTCAGGTGTAACATTCTGACGTAAGTGTACGACAGCGTAGCCTTTTCTTTGAAACATGCATTGATACGTAATTCTAAAAACAGAAGTGTTTATTGCACTGCGCTGACAATGTAAAAATTTGAAAGAAAAAGCGGACGTTACCTACTACTCTTCGCTAAAAAGACAACAGTCTTCAACTTAAACCACCCGGTGCTGCCACTTTCCAGCGCTTCTGCGTTCTGAAAACACTTTCCTTTCTTGACATTACGGTCAGTTAGCGCAATATTATACGCAGCAATGCATACTGAAAACTATCATCTTTTGACGTCCTTTGCAGTGCAACAGGGTGAGACACGGCCATTCTTTTTAATCCCTTACATTTGTAATAGGATCATATTCTTACGGCAAACCACGCACGTATAAGAACACACGCGTAAATATTTTTTGACTAATTGCAGTCCACTAGAGTATTATGCTCACAAAGTTGCTAGCGTGGTTACCATTATTGGCTCTAATGCATTCCACGTAACGCCGTTACTGGTAACCCTTTTCCTTTTCGGAAGCTTAGTAACGTTCTCATTCCAGTTTTAGCACAGTAACGGGTAACTCACCTACCTTACAAATTTTCGGTAACGCACGGCGTGAAGGTACTTGTTAATTTTTCATATTGGAGATGATTATCCCAAAACTCACCCCGATGAACTCTTTTGTCACAACGTCTGACAGCTGTCCGAGCGCACGCTTTCACAATGAAAGCGAGGGTGGAATGTTTTTTTTTTTCAGTCTGCATAAATTACAGATAGAAATACCTGAACGGAAGCGACTCCATGTGGAGAGTTTTGAACCATCACAAAGCTTGAAGAAGGGCACAGTTTCCGTTGCGAAAACCCGTGGAATCATACTTTTCATAAAAGTGGATTGTAGCAGGTGGATTGCTGGCACCTACACTTTTCCGTGCCCAAAATACCGGCAGACCGAAGGGAAAGTACAAGGGCTTGTTTATTTCATACCACGCGCTGACTGACACGCTTCACACCTGGGGGAAGCAAGAACTTCTTCGAGAGCCTGCAACAATGTAAAACCGACGTCTGCATGTGCGAATGACAAAGGAGTGCACAGCCTGAGCACAGCGTGGTGAACGACCATATTGGACAAGTTGGGCCGGAGCCGAATATATAGGTGGCTTTCTGTAAAATCCTGGCGCATCCAGGAGACAGCCGCTATAAGTTGACGAGTGTACCACTCCACTGTCGTTGGGAACTTGCCTAAACGCAATTCTTTGCTTCATGGACAACAGGCTCAATTGACTCTGTGGCAAGATCGAAACCTTCAAAATGAATGTGAGTGAAGCGCTAGAGGTCAATTTTTTTCTCCAGAAAAAAAAAGGCCTTGTTTTTGTTTTCTGAATACCCTATCGGTTGGCTCGGTTTCTCTCTAGCCTGTTTCAACTAAAGGCCATTATTACTGCTGTCACATGAACACACCAGCTAACAACAGTTACAGGCAGCGTCATGGCAGATATAAAGATAGTGTACTAACCGCGATTACCGCCAAAAAGGGGCTTGGAACGTATTTTTTTCGGGAGGTGGGCCGGGGGAACCTCATTGAGCTGAAGGTGGAGGCAGGGCATGCGAACGGTCATTTAGCGCTATAAATGGTGCCAAAAAAAATTTAGGGCGAGTGGCGCACGGGCCCAGTGAGCCACTCCTGGCTACATCACTATTGCGAACGGGCCATTCCACGAAAGAATGACACGAATTCGTAAATTATGTATTAGAGTTAATTGAGTGTTTCATATTTTAAACATATAGCATCCAGTAGCCCGAAAAGGATCTCAGTTATCTTTTTAACTGCATAATTTACGAGGCCAGAAACACCGAATATATATTCAACACCGCGATGTTTATTTCATCAGCAGGGGTTTCGTTCGCCGTGTTGCCAGTCCCTCTTCGCCGATATTTAGTATTATCGCGATGTAGATAAGCACCACTCATTTGAACAATTCTGACGTAAACTGTTTTTCTTTTTTCTGAAAGGAGGTTCAGCAGTTGCGATATATTTTCAGAGCCATACACTTTGCGAGGAGTTATCAGCGCCGCACAAGAGCCGTTAGGCGGGATCTTGCAATTCGCATTGTGACCTGGTAGAGCACGTAGGCCATGCAACACCGGAGAAGTCATTAACAGCGGTTAAGATAACTATAGACTACAAGTACCTGCAGAGCGAAGCGTGTGCCAAGCATATGGCACGCAGCTAGCGGCGTTTGCTCACGACCTGCATGTAAATCTGGATTCTAACATACAGACTAGCTAAGTCCATCGTTTTAGATTATTCAAAAGCCTTCAACAAAATTCCCCATGAACGTATACCACTGAAACTTGATGTATTACATCGAAATCCCAATATTTTAGCATTGATATAAGAATTCTCAAGTAAACGCTCACAATCCGTCTTTATTAAAAACCATATATCTAGTGCTACCCCCTTAACTTCAGGTGTTCCTCAGGGGTCCGTACTTGGTCCACTGTTTTTCTTAAGGTACATAGTTATCTACCACTGCATCTCATATAATATTCGTATGTTCGCCGACAATTGCGTAACTTATTGTACCATTACTAACGTCTCCGATAACGCTTCTTTTCAAAACGACATGCGAAGTGTACAAGAATGGTGTAACCTATTGCTAATGAAACTAAACGCTAATAAACGAAAGGCTCGCTCTTTCCACCGCCATGAAAATCTACTTATTTTTTCTTACCGAATTGCTTGCGCTAACCTTAAACTAGTGTCTTCCTAAAAATATCTCGTAGCAACCATTTCCAGTGATTTAACCTTGGCCACTCACATTACGAACATCATTTCATCTGCCACTAAAACACTCGGGTTTTTAAAACGCCACCTGCGTCGTGCCCCTCCAGATGTAAAACTATTCACCTATCAGTCTCTGATCAGGTCAAAATTAAAATATGCGTCCCACATTTGGAGCACTCATCAACAATATCTCATCAATCAACTCGAGTCACTTCAAAATCGAGCTACAAGTTTTATTCACTCTAAGTACTCCTATGACATCAGCACAACGGCACTGAAAACAGATTCCAGTTTATCACTATTCGCATTTCATCGCCTCAATGCTAGCTTTTGTCATTTTCACAGGTTTTTTTACAGCTCCCTCGGTAAGCCACCGTACACAATCCCCCATCTTCAGTCGCACCGGTCACCCACAAGTTGCTCGCCCACGTGACCACACCGTCACTTTTTCGTCGTCATTCTCCTATCTTGAAGTAACCGAATGGAACGGCCTTTCCAATAACATCCCAGCCATTACCTCTCCTTTCACACTTTTGACCACTTTAACAGATCACTTTACATTGTATAAAACATTGCTTTTATTTTTCATGTATGTACCCACCCCTTATGTAACACCCCTTCAATGGGGTTTTTAAGGAATAAAAATGAAAATGAAATATGCATTCTGCGCTTTACCACGATATTTTTGTCCAGCTACGCTGCGTCAGCGCGACGCCTGCTTTGACGCATGGCCTTCCCGTTGAGACAAGGGTCCCATCAATAATTGGCCTCCCTTGTATGTTCATCAATCCGGACAGATGCGCATGCTCCCTGATTTAATACACAATCTACGTGTTATGCTTCCTCCAAATATACACCTGCCTTTAGCGTCATACTTCCGAGGCGACAGTTAACAGCAATAACATCCGGATATGAATTCTGCCTTTGTGATTAAACTTTTCACCACCTTCAGTGCGAAGGATAAGTCCTGAATATAAGACAGGTGTTTTAGGAGCGAAGCTCCTTTTAGTGTACTCATGTCCTGCGTCAGGCGTAACCAGCAGCGTCAGACAGACAGACAGACAGAGAGACAGACAGACAGACAGACAAACAGACAGACAGACAGACAGACAGACAGACAGACAGACAGACAGACAGACAGATATTCAAACGTACAGACAGACGGATGAACAGCAGCATGAACGGAAGCACGAATAGACAGACGGACGGATGCACGCACGTACGGATGGACGCACAGACAGAAGAACGGAGAGACGAACGGACAGGCACCCTGACGGACGAACGAATGGATGGACGGAAGCATGTGTTGACGGACAGACGGGTGCGCAGACGGACGGATGGACGGACCATCTGATGCACAGACGGATCGACGGAAGCATGGACGAGCTGATGCACAGACATATCGACGGATGGACGCACGCAAACACAGACGGACAGGCAGAGGGACGGACGTATGGACAGAAAAACAGACAGACAGGAACAGAGTGACGAACGAACGGACGGAAAGGCAGAGAGACAGACAGACGCTTGGCCCCACTCATCATCATTCACTCCATGGATATGCTGAGTTTTTTCATACTGATCATGACAGGAAATGGCATGTAAACTGTTTACATAAATACACCTTCAGACAGACAGAACCAGCTGGCGCGCTTTACGGAATAAATATTCAACACCAAGGAACTAGTGAAAAATGAGCTGAACTGCTGCCATTATGCCAAAACTACGATCATCAGATTTTCTGCAAAAAAGTAAGGCTATTCCCAACAATTGAAGACATGTCTAGTGAGGCCAGCAAGCAAAGAAAAATATTTACTATATCGGAAACAAAAATAACACACACACATACTCATAACAAAAAATTACCCCGAGAATGCCGCTCTTCAAGCATACAAATCAATTAAAGACTTACTGGCCCACATGCTGTTTATCTGGCTGTTTTTTTTTCTGGTGCAGTAAGTGTCTACCGACGCTCTAATCACGGCTGGTAACGTCGTTTGCTCGAGCTCGCGATTCCAATACTTTGAGGCGTTCTCGCCGTTCTCTGAAATCTAAATCCGTATCGAAATTTATATTTCAGAGAGTGGCGGGGATATAAATGCATTCTTCTAACACAGCCAGCTACGCGAAAATGCAAAACAGTGACACATGCACCACTCACGGCACAGCGTTTGTGTTAGAACTGGGGGTGCTGTGAGGGCGCTCACCGCGTTAACCTAGGCATGTCATCCGTGCAATCGTTTAAGCGGTTTTTAAGCGAACCCTAATAATGCTCACATTTGAAACTCAAATGTGAGCTCACGGTCTTGTATTGGGTTAATGCAAGCTGGTGAAGAACAAATTGAGTATTGCGACGGCAGGTGAACATGGCGCAAAGTAAATAGCATACATAAACAACCTCTTCGAAAACTTGGTCTGTAACAATCAGAACCTGCTCTTCAATCGTGCGGGGCCACTGTTCAAGGGTACAGCCACAGGGATGTTAGCTTTGCCGTTCCAGACATAATCACTGTGACTGAAAAATTTCCTGCTAGATTGCATACGCACCACTTATCTGATTACGAGTGATTCACCAATCAAATCAAAATCTAGTTCCAATTATTAACTAGCGGGAGTGATAGGAACATAATACCATAACTAAGGGAATATTTATATTTTACTCTGCTAATCCTTCCAATAGGATTGTGCCATGTGCGAAGAGGAAAAAGACGAAGACCAGCTCGTGCAGTGGAGCTCGAGCCTTAACGCCAGTGACCGAGCTACGATCCTGAAGCCGCTTCAGCAACCGGAGGGCGTCCTTTCCACGGCAGCAGCAGGATTTAAGCATTCGGCGGCCTCTGTTAAACCACTACCACAAGTACCCCAAGCAGAACTGCGAGCGCCTTCACAGGAGGATCCATGGCAGACTTCGCTGCGCCCGGTGCCAACAGGTCTTTGCGTGGCACCAGCAATGTAAGTGCTTACTTGAAAGCTGCCGTCATGACCACCTTTAGTGCGTCTATAGGGCTAGTGACCAAGCATCCCGCAGCCTTCGCTACTGCCAGCATATATACGGACTTTATGGAAGCCTACAATGCTCATACTAGTAGCAAGGACGTCGTCACGCTGGTTGAGAAGTACGCTAGCCTGTGCGACAGTTACTTGGCCGAAGTGATGAAACTGACCGAGAGCACAGTATCTGGCAAGGCCGAGCCGGCGTAGGTGGAAGCCATGGCGTGCCAAACATTGCTCACCGAAGAGCGAAACACTTGGAAGCTCACGGGTGCCCTCCTGCAAGACCGTCTCAGGGTGGACGAGTTCATGGAAGAACGCGGCAACAGAACCATGTCCGTCGACGGATCTCGCGAAGGTAGCGACAGGAAAATTGTGGAGGCCCTCATGGCGAGAGACTCGTTCACACGCCAGGCGCAACTAGTGGTCGACTGGTTGGAAAGCTGCGCGGCGCATGAGCGCGGTACGGGTGATGACGACGACATGCTCCAGTACTTTGCTGGCGTAAGCCGCACCTGGAAAAACGCGCTGCACCATGTGCAGTCCCAAAATAACATCGGCTGTGCATCGTCATCTCACGTGACTGGAATGAACTCTGACGCTCCCTCGAGGCAGTGGCTACCGATGCACGAATTCCACCTCTTCCGCAGCTTATTCTTTCATCTGAGAGCAGGATAACTGCAGAGGGCCAAAGAGCTGGCTGCCAAAAATGGTTATCGTTGGCTAGCCGCCGCGCTCGAAGGTGGCAGGCCATGGCATGACCCGAACAACGCCAGCACCATTGGCACCGGCTTCAAGCAACCCACCCAAGGCACCTTATACCGTGACTTATGGAGGCGCGCCTGCTGGAGAGCGGCGTCGAGTCCGAGGTGTTCACGTTACAAGCCCGCTGTGTATGGTGCTCTGAGTGGCAACCTACAAGCAATGCTGTCCACGTGTACCACATGGGAGGATCAGCTATGGGCTCGCATGCGCGCTGTTGTGGGTGTGTGCGTAGAGCAGGAGCTCCGCACTGCCAAGCAACAAGATAGAAGCCTCGGACCACTACCGCCCGGCTAGCCCAGTGACCGTGGAACCTTTGAAGCCATTTTCCGTGACCTGCGGGCGGCCGTGGGCGCGAGTGGCCCGCGCCACCAGGAGATCACACACATTCTGCAGCGAGGTGTAGTGCTGGCCGTTGCCGATTCTTTGGTAGAAGAAAAACACGACTGGGTAACCAGTCAGGCGATTGAGCCACCGCTTCTAACCATGCGGTTTCTGGCTCACATGACACTGTTGCTGTGACAAATTGGCCGTGAGACTGGCACTGAGGCGTTCAGCGCTCTTCTTGTCAACTACATACACATGCTCATCGACGACGGCCATGTCTCCTTTGTGGACACGTACGCGGCCGCTCTAAAAGCAACCGACCATGTCACCAAGTACACCCAGCGTGCGCAGCCTCCGAACTAGACACCCCAAAGAACAGGCCCTCCGCCTTCGTATTGAACACTCCTCTTCGGAGAAAAAAGTTGGCAAAGAACAAGTAAACCCATGTATTTACTAGACTCCAGCGTATTTTACTGCCTTTCCGGCCTACTTTTACTAACCAGCAGCTAGAAAAGCTTGTTACTTTAGCCGCTACTAACCAGGGACACTTCCTTAGCGTTTTTACCTATGTAATACTAATTCACCTACGTTTCCATATATTCCTTAGATGCTGCAGTATAACTGAGGTAATCGCAAGACTCTCAAGCAATATTTGACAAAATTTAGTCTTATTGACTACATATTGTAATATAGGAGTTCCCTGCTACCTGATGGCACACATAAGCAAATAGAACGACATACTTTGACATACTGGGCGTAGCCAGGAGGAGGCACACCGGGCCCGTGCATTCCCCCCCCCCCTTTCATATGTTTGTTCTTTGTCATAGAGAGCAGAAAATTACCATTGTAGCCCCCCCCCCCCCCGCGAAAAACGATTTCGGCTAGGCAGCTATTTCTCAAGTATGAATGCGGCATGTGTGTAGTAAGCGCATACTCTTTCTTGGCTACGTTCGAGGGGAAAAATTAGGAATGACTATACATGCAAAGTGTGTGTGACGCAAATGTGCAGTTCTGTTGCCAAAGCCACCGTGGGGTAGTCGTAACGCCACTTGAGATCATCAAAAACCTCGCATTTATTGGTGTGCTTTTATTTGGTGCTGTTAACGCTCGGCGTTTCGAGCGACGGCGTTCGGCCAGAAAGTTTTTTCATGCAAAGCTAACCTATTTGAGTTGCTGCAGCGTGCGAGTTTTTTTTTTTCTAAAAGCGATGTGGTAAGAGAAGCTGATTCTTTTTTTTAATAAACGTATATAAGGAGACGTTGGTGCCAAAGCATGGCGCGGGCTACTCTTCTCTTGCACGAAAGTCGAACTCGCATATTTTTTAGCAAACATAAGGCTATACTTATGTACATAGCACAACGCTTACACAATGAGTCAGAGTTTTTCAATACTCAACGTCCACACCGCACAGAAATGTGTCCATACTACATGTAAATGTGTACACACTACGCAGAGATTGTGAAAGCACAAGTAATCACGCCAGTTTAAGTGTTCACACAAACCATGAAAGTTCAATAACACGTCTAAGGTGATCTTGTTTAAATACTGAAGTCTTTTCAGAAAGGTTTTTTTCCAAAAAAGTCGTACTTAAACACGAAAATACCGTTTTGAAACATACCGGTTAACAGTGACGAAGTACGTTTTGTTTAATTGTTTAGTACTTTTTAGCTATTTTTGATTCCTCCAAAAAGTGAATAACTGCATGCGCTGCAGTGGCTTGTAGCTTTCCTTTTGGACATGGACCCAAGATTTTTTGCAATTGATGCAGGTCGCTTATCCAAAAAATTGAGTTTTTGTAAAAGGTTCTTTCGAGGTACGTCACGATTTTCTCAATGCAGAAGAATGTGCTCCGTGCTTTCTTGAGCTTCTCCACATGAGTAGGTAGGACTGCCAGCTTTCCTTATTCTATACAGGAAGGCTTTCTTGTAGGCTGTACCAAGTCGAAGCCTATGGATAACTGTTTCTACCAATCAGCTAACCTTTAACGAAATAATAAATTTTACACCAGGATCAATGTTATACAAATGAGAATTTTGCGCACCAATTTTTAACCAGGTTTTCATAGACAGTTGACAGCTCAGCTTATTTATTAGACATCGTGCATCGCTCATCGATAGAGGTAGCAGTGATATATTATTTTCTTGATGTGCTGCATGTGCATTGTAATCAGCTATGTCGTTTCCTGTGATTACACAGTGGCTTGGCACCCTCCGGTAAAAATAGTATGGTTTAAATTTTTTGCTATAGCGTACGTCTTCTGTATTTCATATGCAAGCTCACTAGCTTTGTTGCCCAAGCTGATTCATTTTAAGGAAAATAATGAGGACTGTGAAATACTGATAATTACCCATCCAAGTGAACCTGGCTGTACACATATGAAGCGTAAAGCACAGAGTGTTGCATAGAGTTCTGCTGTTGTGTATGTTGTGAAATGGCTGAGTTTAAAAGCTTTCCTAGCTTGGTTTGTAGGTACGAAGAATGCCGACGTTGAGTTTTGATTAAGACATGATCCGTCGGTGTACACGTGAATAAAGTCTTCATAATTGGTATAAAGGTGTGTTAAAGTTAATTGCTTTATTTCAATTATAGGTATATTGTTAATAAAAATTAATTTTGGAATCGAAGTTGTAAAATCTGGGATAGAGAGACGCCATGGTGGGTGGGATGCACAAAGAGGGCAGTATGTGTGCCTAGGCAGTAAATTTTCAATTCTGCTAAAGTATTATATATTCTTACAGCTGATCTCTCCTGAATAGCTTGAGATAGGTGACGATTAGCGTGTTGAGTTGCCAACCGTATATCATACAGGCAAGTTTCCGTAAATCTCATAGCATGGAATGTCGGTTGATGAGAATCCGCAATTATCAAAACAATGGCAGACGCACGCGGTACACCAAGACATATACGAAAGCTTCTGGCCAACAACCTTTGTTTCCTCTCCTGTAACTTACGTGATATCACAAGTAAAACAGGGACAGAGTAAGCTGATTCTTATCTGCGATTTGAAACATGCGCTGTAGGAGCATAGCTGCCGAAAGGTTGAGACGTCGTTTCATCTATTTTAACCCAACACATGTGAACCATGTGAGTCATCACTCAACACATGTGAGACTTAACTAAGCTTCTTTGTATCTAGTCAGTAAAGAGTAGTCAGCCTCGTCCTGGGCTTTTCTTCTCTGGCTCTTGGGGAACTCGACTTGGATTATTCGACCGTGATTAATGTTGCCTTATCGAGGCCAATTATTCTCGGCTATATGAAGTGATACCATTATATATTAGGCCTCAATATATTCGAATATACTTGACTCACGTCGGCCTATTTAAGCGTTACATAGATAAACACGAAAATAGCACACACCTATTTCTAATTAAAGTTAGCTTATTTGAATCTGCTTATGCTTAGCTTTTACAGGTTATATTATGCTACACTATGCTTGAGTAGTTAATACTTCAGTTTGGTGCAACAGGGCAGATTTAACTAGGCTTAATGTGACATGGCCAAGCTGCGCCGAGGAAATTTAATTGTTTATGCTAGGCTTCATTTGGTTATATGGTGCTAGCTATGCTAATTTAAGGCTAACTGGTGAAAAAAAAAGCTGCCCGCTCGGAATTTTAATTGGCACTGCCTGAGCTGCTGCGTGAAAGAGCGGCATAGATTTGAAGGAGCAAAGAAAGCAACACTCGCTTGTTGTTTTCGTTGTGAGCACAATAACTTCGTTTAACAAATTGCTGTGTGGAGTCTCCTGATTACGACTGGACAGGCATGCACACTGCAGCTGGCAGTGTGCAGAGATGGCACGTCGAAGCGTTCTGCCTCTCGACCCCTAGGTCTTCACACTTTTGCTTACGCCTGTGTGTTTGAGACACGTTGCATGCTGTACTAGGCTGGTGCTGCATTCAATAACGTCTTTATAAACTTGTGAACTCAGCAGCCTAAGCAGCGCAATAAGCACTTTCAGCATAATGCTTCATTTTCTGTGTTTGTTGCAGTCATAATTCATTATTTTTGTGATGTTCTTCAAAGTTAGATCAATTTATTACTAGCTGGCTTGCAACTGAATTGCTGTAACAAAGTGTAATTGATTCTGAACTCTGGCACCTTTCAGAAAGAAGATGCAGACTCATAGCCAGATATCACTTCAGCTATGGTTGTTCCCTTTTGTGGTAGTGTATGCATTAGTTGTCATGGGCCTACTGATGTTTCTTTCGTTTCTATCAAGCTGTGGCCATCATACTGTGTGATGATAAAGCACGCAAAGAAAATTTTGAGAGCAGGTCATGCATATAGGGTGATGATGATGATGATGTGATTTGTGGGGTTTAACGTCCCAAAACCACCATATGATTATGAGAGACGCCGTAGTGAAGGGCTCCGGAAATTTTGACCGCCTGGGGTTCTTTAACGTGCACCCAAATCTGAGCACACGGGCCTCGACATTTCCGCCTCCATCGGAAATGCAGCCGCCGCAGCCGGGATTTGAACCCGCGACCTGCGGGTCAGCAGCCGAGTACCTTAGCCACTAGACCACCGCGGCGGGGCATGCATATAGGGTTTAGCACTAGCATCCGAAAATTTGATCAAAATCTCCCCAAGCTATACTGCACAATTTTTCCTCCATCGCTGTATTATTGTGGATGTGCACTAGGCTCAAGATAGTATTGCATGATTAAAAGGCATCCAGCTGCCAAGTGAACAATGCAAGGGCTTTGATTGGCTTTCTCATGGCTCTTCTTTTTCAAATAAATACGTAGTTGGTAAACTATTTTCTGCAGGAGTACCTGCTGTGCTGCTACCTCTGGCTTGACGTTCTCAACTTTGTTGCACTTCTATTATGTTATCATTACATATCCTTTCAGTGTTGTTACAACACCTCTGAACCTTCATGAGATTCAATTCATTGCCTCAACTGCTATTCGACATTCTTCTTTCAAGAACTTCGGCACTTGGCAACAAGTGTTCCGGTGAGAGGTAGACCTAGTTTGGGCCCAGTTTGAATAGGGTTCCATGGCATTGACATAAACATTTAAATGCAAAAAAAGCATTGGTATATTAATGTCTTTCGCACTTAATTTGTGTATCAGGTGTAGGTTTTTTCCACTATGCCATGCATAGCAACTAATGTAGTCAGACTATTTGATATTTTGAAAAGCTTAAATTTTCACATTTTTATCAATGTCATTCAGAAATTGTCTGCACCCCCAAGACATAGCTTAAATAAAATTCTTACAGAATATCTGTGAGGTGAACAAAATATTTGAAGCAGAATTTACTAACAGTGGATGTAAAAATAGTTGCTGACATATAATGGGTCTGCTGTATTAATATGGTATGTCCGCTTCCGAAAAGCCTTTGATGACTTCACGCAGCCTTGCAATAATGAATAGGATTTTCTGTGCCGGAGTCTCATGAACATTTGTGTCACAGTGTGTATGAAAGAAACCTAATAAAAATGCACTGATTGATCTAACCTATTTGCTTATTAAAGCATAACTAAATCAAATTTAACATTAGTAAACAAAGGAGGCATACCAAATATATATAAGCAAAATGAAAGGGATGTTAGCGTCGTGGTGAAAGCTTTTGTACGACGTTTTATTGCCAAGTAGCATAGGGATGTTGATAGCTGCAAATGGTTCTATGTGTGTCATATTTCCAATAAATGAAAAAACATTTCTGGCCAATAAATAATTTGCCTTTTCACTGCAGAGCCGTTGATCCTAGTGTACAACAATTATTCTGGCAATCAGGGTGAGACCTGTGTCACAGGGCCCTCTGGACAATACAAACAAGGATGTGGTGGCTTCAGACGGACATCGCATGTGCAATAACCGCAAGGCCAGCTAAAAATCCGAAAAGCTCGGCAAGTAGCGTTTTCATTTTTTTGGCCAAGTCATGCTCCTGTATATTGATCAGATGAATTGAACTGTGAAGTTGAGAGCTGTCAATCCTGTGTTGAGCGTTTGGAGCTTCAGGGCAAATAACATAACTTATTAGAAAAAATCGTGCCTACTTTTACTAATGATTGGCACTAAAGCATAACAAGTTCACAAGAATTTGGTTCTGTCATTGCGAGGAGAAAAGCTCTTCATGAAAGTAGGCGAACTAGTTCAAATTCACTGATGTTCAAAGATGTCTGTAATTGTGGAAAGGCGTAAATTCAGTCATAAACGTGTGCTTCAATATGCAAGTGACCAAGATTTGTAGTAGATTTTAAGGAACCAACCCAAGAATATAACTCTTGTAGTAGTGGTTATCTGCACCGCAGAACGGTAGCTTGAATTCAACTCATGTTTAAATTCGCCTTCTTTTGACAAAAGATAGACCGCATTAAAATTGCTGAAATAAAAGCCGGAAACCTGGAGATGTGCTTAAGTGCAGTGAATATGAAAAGAAGCATCGCCAAAGGAACTGAACCAAGAAGTTCAAAGCGAATAAGGCCGAGAAACAGACCTGGTATAGCTGTCACAAGGCCCAAGTGCTAAAAAATTGCTGTGACAAAATGTACTCAAGTTAGCTATGCTCATCAATAAAACATGTGCCGAACAAGCATAAATGAAAACTAATTTTATGCAGTAATTTTCATAAAAGAAAAAGAGAGACATGAATACACTCCAAACAACTGTGCAGTTGCATCAACAAAAAAAAGATTATGAAGTGACTTTTACTGGGAAGTGCCATGATTCCTAAATAAGGTGGACATGTGGGGACAGCAGCCATTATATGTTCAAATATACTTCAAAATACTTAATTGTTTGGCTAGTTTACATTTGCCCGAGAAGAGCGAAGGCTTGTAATCAAAGAAAGACTACTTAGAAGACGCTCAACTTCCAACCGAGTTTTTTTTAAAGTTTCTCAGTGCAAAAACAAATGCGCAGGCGCAGTCACACCTAAATTTCACTCAATCAAAAACAAAAATCTGGGTATTAAATCGTGTTAACAAATTACAATACCTTAAAGGGGGCGCGCTTAGCCATTTTTTTATAACTGCAGTCAAGAAAGTTTATTTCCTTCATTGTCAGATGCATCGATGATGCACTAATGCGGCAAATTCAATCTTTCCTTCCTGTAATATTTTGCGCACACATTTGGCCTTAGCCCTGCCTTTTACATTCGCCTCCTCAAAAAGTGCATCGCAGCCAAATGTACTGCAATGCGGAGGAAGATGTACCCCATGGTTCCAAGCATTCACCGTAGTTGCGTGCTCTCCGAGTCTATTGTTAGTGCATCGGCCTGTTTGGGCGATGTACGCTTTACCACAGCTGAATGGTATCTTATACACCACTTCCGTAGCACAGTAGACAAATGGCTTCCTATGTTTTTTGGCATACTTCTTTCTCTGTTCTTTCATCTACAAGAAGTGCACAAACGAAAAAGCTTTCAGGATGCCGTGAAGACGAGGTTTATGCCCTGCTTTGAGCTATCCTCCCAAGGTTGTGTGAAATTGTGTAATTGTAAGGAATCACAAAAAACTTGTTCAACATGTTGGACCTCTTTCGTGTTGGCATGCTGGGTGAAGCTGCAATCTGCTTCAGAAAGGAAGATGCTATGATAACGAGCAATGTGTAAAGAAACCCCGAAGTTCGAAGGCACAGAATCTGGTGATCGAAGCTGAAGTTGATCTGAAGACGGCATGACTTGCTTAGAGCCAAGTTTAGGCACGAAGAAGCAATCCGCGTTTTCACCAGTATATTACGGAAAGAGTCAAATTGGAGGACAGCTTTTTTTGACGTGGTTTATACTCCCAGGAAATGTGGTCATCCCATGTTTTCTGGATCGCATCATTGTCAGAAAGGTCTATTGTAAAGGATAATGAGGGTGAACCCTGCTTAAAGCAGTGTTCAACCAAACACAGTACCGTCCAGTTTTTTATTTACCTTTGTTTTTCAATTATGACGACCACAATTACTGGGAGTATAAGCCACAGTCAAAAAAGCTATCCTTCGATATGACTCTTGCCACACTTTACTGGTGGAAAGAGAGATTGCTTTTTCATGTCTCAACACGGCTCTGACCAAGTCATGCTATCCTAAAGACAGCCTTAGCTTTGAGTACCAGATTTTGCATCTTATAACTTGGCGTTTTTCTTTCACATCGCTCATTGCCATAGCATCCTCCCTTTTCAAGCAGATTGCGACTTCACTGAGCGTGCCAATGCGACAAAGGTCCTACAAGTTTGTTGCAATTCCTTAGATTCACATGATTTCGCACAACCTTATGAAACTGTTCAATGCATAATGAAGACCTAGTCTTCTCACCATCCATTTATGCATTCTTACAGGTGACAGACCAGAGAAACAAGTCTGTTGAATGAAACATAAGAGGCCATTTGTCCCCTGTGCTAAGGAAGTGGTATATAAGATAGCACTATTCAGTTGTGGCAAAGCTTACATTGGACAAACAGGCCGATACCCTAACGATGAACTAGGAGGGCAAATAAAATGCAGTGATTACTTGGAACAATTGGGGCGCACCTTCCTGTGCATTGCAGTACATTTGGCTGCAATGCACTTTTAGAGGAGGCGAATGTAAAGGGCAGGGCTGAGGGTAGATGTGACAGGCAGGAAATATTGAAATTGCCACAAAAGCATGCATTAGTGCATCATCGGTGCATCTGACAATGAAGGAATTAAACTCTCTTCACTGCAGTTTAATTCAAAAACTGATTAGGCATGCCCCATTTATGGTATCGTCGACTGTGAAGACATTATTTTACCCAGATAATTGTTGTTTGTTCAGTGATATTCAGGTGTGACAATGCCTGCACATTTGTTTCTGAGCTGAGATACTTTTTAAAACAAACTCGATTGCACGTTGAGCGTTTTCTATGTAGTCTTTCTTTCCTTTAGATTCTTCGCTCTTCTAAACCAAATATACCTAGAAGTGTGGGCAAAACAAAGTTGAACTTAAGTTGTAAGGACCTATGCAGGAGACAGAGTGGATGTGTTAGAGCGATTTAGTGTAATAGAGGGATACAAAGAGCAACCTGCTGTTTTGTTAATTGCTGTCAAAGAAGGTGAACAGGAGTTAGCTTTGCTGCTGTAAGATTCCTGAATTAAAAATGTTTGTTGAAGTGAAGAATTTCTTTGCAGTGCATTAAGAACAGAGTAGATAGTCTGCATGCGGAGCTTTCAAATGCCTTTTTTTATTGCTTTGCGCTGTCGTCAACTTCAAAACACAAGAGCTTGTGCCACGACAGCATATTGATTGGTGTAGTTCATATGGATCTATAGTGACAAATAGCCCAGCAAGGACTCGCGATGAATAGCTCCATAAGAGTTCTTGTTTACGTTTTCATTTTTTGTACTGCTGTACTACCAAAATATGTCCTCAATTTATCTTCAAACATAAAAATGCCTTCCTCTTGTAGTTCTGAGCTATTTGTTTTTGCAGCAGAAATAAGGAGTCGAATTAAGGTCTTAAACACTGCAGCGCACAGTTGCAGCAGTTACTAGGATGAACACAGAAGTGTGCATTTTTGTGAGAAGTATTATTTTCTGCACATTCTTCCCTACATCTTTCATTGATACTGTGCCCACTTGATGTCTTGACACAAGACAGCAGTATGGAATTTACTACACATTTGCTGCATGGAACATAGCAGACACTTTGCTTGATTTGCTATCCATGCCTGTTACCACCACTTGTGTGAAACCACACCCGAGCAAGCCTGTTCATTGTAAAGAAGTGTCGAGATGGACATCGTGCCTTCTAGAAACTCTCGAGAGCTAATGTGCCACATGATAATGTCAAGCACTGCACATGACCTGAATGGTTCTCGTTCACATGTCACTGCCTTACTAGTTTTTCATTTTTGAATCAAGGCTTCAGGAACATCTGTATGTAGCGTCATATTGTGTTCTGCAGCTAAAATGTGGTGTACTACCTAAATGCCAAAACTCTGCATCTTTTGTTCACATGAACTTCGAAAAAGGATTTCATACTTGACACAATTCCTCTTTTTACAAAAATCCAATGGGCTGACCTAAACAACATAGACATAGGCTTTCAGCTTTGCTGATGTCGTTAAGTGCAGATTTATCACTACAGGGCAAGACGAAGGGGGACACACACAGACACTTTTGTGTGTGCCGAGTGTAAGGTGTCCTCCTTCCTCTTGTTCTATTTTATTTTATTAAGTCTACAGTGAACATCAACAAGGCCAGAAGTCAACGTATGCCAAAAGCTTGTGCGATTTCAGCCAGCCCATTGGGAAGTTATCAAAAAGAAATTGTGTCATTATGTATGAAATCTGCTTTCGAAAGCTTGCGTCACAGTAAAATGTAGTAGAGCTTCACCAGTCAGGTATTACATCATGCTTTGGCTGCAAGCTAACCTATGCTGCTACTAACATCCGTTACCCAGGCCCCGATTAAAAGAACTTCAAGAGGGTGATGTGTATTTGTGAACTATTGGGCCAGTTGTGGCACCTTAATTTCATGCTGTCGCACGTCAACCTAAAGAGTGGTTAGCACTCACAATATCTCTATGACTTTTTCTGTATGAAACAAGCTTGCTGAGCAGTGCTGCTGTATATGCAGTGGCGGGTGGGGAGGGAGGAGACACTAGTCATGCATGGAGTCTGCTTTATTCTGCGCAGGACCTTTGGTACACACCGTAGCTCATTCTAGTAGCAAGACCTGCATTGCGCAAACTGGGCATTGAATAATTGAGCTAATCGAAGAATGTGCACAATGCATAAATGATACTGGATAAGGAGGACATCTTGTTGCTCCTCTGAACTAAACTGCTGCGGTAGGTCTCATGATCTTGTGAGACACCGATTTTCGGCAAAAGCAAGAGTAAATTTGTTGCTTGCACTTAAAATTGGTCCATCAAGAAAATTGGAAAGCTTTTTATCATTAATACCTCTATATGTTTAACCTGTTACTTTCAATTTGTGCATTCACTTCATTGTTACCTATGTGTGTGTTGGTATGTAATATGTTTTGCTGCATATGCAATGTTATGTAGCAATGGTATCTATACATCGCCGACTGTTTATTACCATACGGAAAGAACTATTGAAAAACCTCAATAATCAAAGTCCGCAAAAAATGATTCGTCAGAAAAAAAGCACCTTTAATTGGCCATTGGCCAGAAAGTGCAAGTCTGCACGTCTCCACATAGCACGCTTACAGGTGACTAAGTCTACCTGCATTTTAGCTAGTGTTTGCCCATAACTGTAGGACAGTGAACTGTTATGGCATGTGCTAAATCTGCATAGCATTGGTGCGGGCGGCACTTCAGGGGAGTAATCATAAGCCACTGTTCACCCATCGTTGCCCGACTCAAGCTCCTAAGCTGCATCAGATTGAAGTTTCCCTACTTTGGTCTTGCAAATTATTACTGCTTCTTTCACCGCCATCTATGTCTTGTAAATTCTGAATTCTCTTGTTAGTGGCATCGACAAAAATGTACTTGGTAGTGTAGAAGCCATTTTATCAGGCCTTGCAACAAACAAGAGAGCAAGACACAAAACACGCTTTGCCACAGAAATAATTGAGAGGCAAACTCTCAAAGGCCAAAAAAAAAACTAAGTCGGATAAAGGTATTTCGTGCTGCAGCACTAGTGTTCCTTTGTTTGCTGCATATGTGTGGCTAAATCGAGCGATCACCAAGCCGATTCTTAGTATGGCTTGGCTTGGCTTGCAGTTTGATTGTGGTAGTTATTTATTAGATACTAGTACAAAAACGGCCTTTACGTGCCGCCCATAATTTTATGGCCTTCGAAATCGACAATTCTAATTTCTGCATTGCCTTTTACGCCCCGCCGCGGTGGTCTAGTGGCTAAGGTACTCGGCTGCTGACCCGCTGGTCGCGGTTTCGATTCCCGGCTGCGGCGGCTGCATTTCCGATGGAGGCGGAAATGTTGTAGACCCGTGTACTCAGATTTGGGTGCACGTTAAAGAACCCCAGGTGGTCAAAATTTCCGGAGCCCTCCACTACGGCGTCTCTCATAATCAAATGGTGGTTTTGGGACGTTAAACCCCACAAATCAATCAATCATTGCCTTTTACCCTGACACGATTTCCAGCCTTAGCCACTGCATCCTTTCAGGGCTGGCAACCTAGTGAAATTATTGTTAAACAATGCCGGTAGGTGGTCATGGCATTCGATGCTGCACTCGTTTAGCCAGCCGGAGTGCGGAAAATCTGAACTGTGCACCATGAGACATCCAAATTCTCGGTCCTGAGTTTGCAGTGCTTCAATGGGATAAGTGGTGGTGCCACAGATATGTCTGAATGAATGGGCATATTCAAATTTTCAGCGTCCGAAACAACGGTGGGTTACTGTACATGTTGCAAAAAAAAACAGAATTGCTTGGGCCAGTGCTCTTCTCTTTTATTCTTTGGGGGGTCTGTCTGGCTTATACTCAAGGCTTCTCCATAAAAAGGATGTGCCTTGCGACAGACAATTATAAATATATATACAGTGTGTGTGTGTATGTGTGTGTGTGTATAAAAAGAACGAAGTTTCTTTTCTGGCATGAATATATCGCAGGGAAACTCGCAACACGCTCGCACTGTGGTGGCAGATGTAACCTCCCTGATGTGCCAAATGTCGATCATCTCAGTGTTTTGTCAGGCTACACCAAGTTTTAGAAGACTCGTGTTGAGGGACTGTGCTAGTGCATAATGCAGCAACCCACTAAGCAATATGACTGAGCATTAACATTTGTGTTCACCTCCCAATACATGACCACCTGACCTAAATGAAGTCTCAATGATCCCCCGATATCCTCACTGCACTTACTTAGCACCAGCAGACTCTTTCCTGTTCCCCAAAGTGAAATCTACGTGCTATGCACACCACCATGACCCTTCATAGAAACTTGTGGGCATGCCCTTTAAGGACTCCTGACAGCGAAAGATTCGTTTGCAACTTTTTAAAAAAAATTGGAGCTTTACTTGTGGCGATACCGACATTGGAATATAACTGCTCTCACGCATTGTATAATCAATACTAGTGCATTAATTACGATAACATGTCGATTGAAAACGCCCAGCTAAGTATCCCAAAATACAAGCACCACACAGCGTGAAATTGCCTGAGGCTGCATGGCTGAAGCATCAGTCGGGAGAACGATGTTTCAGCGCATGCAGTCTCAAAAATCAGGAGACCTGCAGGTGGTGAAGAGTGTAGAAACAATGGCAGGCCTTTGACTATATTCACCTGAGATAGAAAGAGGACAACTACTGTTGGAAGCAGCCAAAACCACTGTGAGAGCAGCCCAGAAACAGAGTGAGAGGGGAGAGGGGTGAAGTGGCACTCCTTATCGGTGCCAGTTGGGGTATGGTGCGCCCCCCACAAATGTTTTCTGTTGTCGCCAATACTCCCCTTACTCGTAGAACGTCATGCGTGACCTGTTTGCATCAAATCAGAGATGTCAATTGATGCTAATAACTTGTATGAGCACTAACCCTTACTTTAAAACCAAAATAAAATATTTTATAGGCAGCGCTCTTTGTGAATGATTTGTCATGAGTACCTGCGCATTCTGGACTGTCGAACAACACAAGCATTTTGAATTTCCAAATTTGGTGTCAAGGGTCGTTTAAACACCTATCGGAATTGATCTGCAAGGATGCATTTTAGTAATGAAAAAGCCATTAACAAAACTGTGCCGGTGCTCAATACTATAAATGTTTTAGACTGACTAAGCAGCATCTTGAATAAACCTGTTTTCCCAAAACGTTTTTATACAAAAGGCTTATCAAGGTAAGCTCAAATTTTCATGGAAAGAATACAGACACAGAAGTACAGGTTGCAAGAAATATACGGCTACACCACTCATGTATGTGCTGGGAGTGTTAACACTGCTGGTAGCCATGATGGCGAGTATGTAGCCCTTTTCTCGCATGCTGGAATTCTAAAGCATGTAATATTTTATGAGTTGGAAGCTGACAAATAGTTTTTGCATACTACCAGAGGGCCTCCAGTCTGACAGAATGAGACCCTTGCTGTGAAGGAACAGAATAAGGGGAACTATAAGGGCTTGCGCACCTCCATTAGGTACATTTGTTAAAATTAAGGAACAAGTAATTGGACTTATTCCAAGTTGGCTGGTTTGGTCTCTGCCAAAGGAAAACCATTTTTTGTGCACCTTTATGACAATTACACTATAATTACTTGAAATATTACCACCTATATTGTCATTGCTTTTCTTGTTATTATTAATATATTGTTCATATTGGAAAACGAGCTCTTAGCATTCCCCATTTTTTGTTCATTCCATACTATGAAGGGATTTAATGAAGATGAGCACTTCGCACGAATAAAAGGTCTTGCATGCACCTTCTCACGAGCACTCAAGCTTCGCCTCCCAAATTAAGCCATAAATATTAGGAGGGGTTGAGTAAACAGTGAGTCCATGGACCTCTGTCTACCCTATTTTTAAATTCTGCGACGTTATGGTAAGCAAATACTTCCAAATTTCTTGTTGGGCGCTTTGGCAACGAGCTTCAATTTTTTTTCAGACACTTGTTTTCGTTTTTGAAGCTAGCCTTTTACCTTACCTCACATTACTACAGTCATTTGAATTAGTGCCCATAGTCAGTAATGAACTAATCAGAAAAAATTGTTTCAGTACAATCCCCCTTCCGAATACCAGTTCTTTTAAAACTCTGCTAAAACGAAGCACTTCACATGTGCTTCATGCAAAACAGATATAATTGTCTGTCACACCACCAAAACAAGACATGGGTGTGAAACATGCCTTGTCAACCTCAATTGGACAGACCATGTAAGGTTGAAGAATATTTTTCTATTGTTTTGACAGCATCAACAATGAAACCTACAATTTTGCTCAGTTTTCTTTAGTGTTCCAATACTGCTGTGCCTCTGGTAGTCCGTTCCTATCTGATATCAGTCTTGCCTCGTTGCGCTACTCGCAATGGCTATTATGTCCAAACACAAAGTAGCCCTATCACCAACTCCTTTTTAAAGTGTTGCTTTCTCTCTTCTATCGTACGAACGAGCTCAGTTTCGCCCCTACCAGGTGCAGAAAACATATTGTCTCTCCACTTCGTTATGGTGGACAGCTTGTTTTTGAAGCCTAATCGCAATTTTCTAGAATAGCCTACCTTTTCGTGCCTCATGTGGAATACACTTGGAAATCACACAGGGAATCGTTCACGGAGAGTTATGTTTGGGGCAGGCGAAGGATGACCAATCAGTAGACGGCGTCCGACAAAAAGGAAAGGTAATGAAAAGATGCTGCCTAGACGCGAACTAAGCCGTTCTCCTAGGAACGCGTCTCTGTCTTCGAACCACGTGAGCCTTTGTTTACCGCACCTTTTGCTGAGGAGTCACCCGCATCGCGGTAGCACTCTCAAGGTGAACCAGACTGAGAAATAAGTGGTCGCTGTCACGACAAGGCTCCCGACAAGATAATGTTGTGCCATGCTGTAACAATACGTGTGGATATACGGCAGAATCGTCTCTACTAACGCCAGACAGCCGAAAGGCTGTCTAGACAAGCTTGTTGTCGCACGAAAGTATCAGTTAAGCTGTACGTTGTTGAAATGACGGATTTCTTTTTGGCCGATGCTCAGAGGATAGCAAAGTGTGTGAACACAGAGGCGGAGACCCATCTCTGAGGAAATGGCAGTTGTTTGCTTCATTGGTGGAGCATCGAGTATGAGTTCATCCCAAGAGGCAGTCTCAGATGAGACGGGAGCTATTACATGAAGAGAGATGGAGAGAAGGAGAGCTTCGTGCTTGGAAACAAGATCGGGAAGCGGAGACAGAGGTCATCCTTAGTGCAGACACTGATCCAATGTTGATACTACATCGAGAAGTTGGTGTCAATGTGTAGAGTATATGACGGCCTCGGCAAGTAACGCCGACATTGATATTAATACATGCAGTGCTTACTGTGCGGTTGGTTTAGTGGCCACCCTGGCCTTTGTTTGTAAAGAAGTTTCAGTGTATAATTAAACCGAAGTTTGCCAGGAATTGAGCAAGCAGTCCAGTCCTTCAACGTGTCGTCGTGATCATCTGAACCATCGGTATTACATGCATTATTCCACTTTTATACAAATAGCTGCGCTTTGAATTTGAAAATTAGTGGTGATTATTTTGTCCTGCTGCTCTTTTTTTTCACAAAAGTGCTTCTTCCTGGTACTATCTTGATAAGTTTGATTGCAGTTAATGTAACGTTTTCATTGACCTTACCTTTGCCCTAAAGAGTCACTCACCAGGCCCCATACCAAATTTTAGTTAGACAGCGGAAATTGTTGGGTAACCGATGAGGAACATTTTGCCACAAAAATTTTTTTCAATCGGTTCATCGTGAGCGGAGAAAACAGGTTGTTTGAAGCGGCGCAAAATGAGGATTACAGGAGGTGAGTTCGAAACCCTAACCGCTCCTCCCCGTAGCCTTCGCAAGCCAAATCTCTTCCCCAATCTCTCAGGCATCCGACCAAAAGGTGACGTGCCCATGACCTGCCCAAACAAGTCCAAACCCCGAGCACGCGAGTGGCATTGCTTTGTTGACCAGCGTTAATTTGTGGTCTTCTGCCTGTTTCTGCAGGATTGTTTGGAAAGGCTGGCTTAGATGCAGTAGAATAGATGAACACAATGAGTGCGCGAACGCGTAGGAGCGTTCCACGGCGGTCGTGTGCTCCATGGGCTGACCGTGGGGACACGAACACACATGCGAAACGCCGTAACATTAGCCCCGCATCTCGTTGCAATTCGTGATAGAAAAATGGAAAAAAACATGCTCACATTTCCTTATTGGGTCTCATTATTTATCTACAGTTTTATTGATCTTTTCAAGCAACAAATTACATAAACTACGCAGGCCAAGTTAAATAGATTTCGCCATATCACGTACCGCTGTTTGCAACGTCAGAGCAGAGTCGTCTACGTAGCGGACGAATGTCACTACTTTGCCGTGTACGTAGGGCCATTCATATGCGCACGTCTTGCCCTCATTCTCTAGGCGCGCGCCGGCAGAGGGTAGGGGGAGCAGCGTTCATCTTGAAAATTGACCCATTCCAGCGGCACGTAGCGTTGCAAATTTTGGCAGACATGATCATGAACGCTTCGTCTACACATTGCGCTTGTCATTTCAAAATTGTCACAGCTGGTGAGTGGCCCTTTGAGAGTGGTGGCAGGGTATTTAAACCACCATATATGAGTAGTATGAATGCTGACTCAATATGATTTTTATGAAGTCATGTTTCCTGAATACTCTACTGATTTGGTGACTGGGCGTAGATAGGTGATTGACCCGTGCATATATGTTTAGTATGATGTGCTCATCAAACCAGAGCAAGAAAACTCATTGCGAACTTTCGGTAATTGTACCAGCTTGGTTGGTGTTACATTCAGCCCAGCATTGACTTTTCACCTGCCATGACCGCTGTAATTGATGCCATAATTAGTGCAGTATAGTTTATAGTTATTGTCCACAATGCTTTTTCCTGGTCTAATTGTCAATTGAATTATTGTTGCACTGTCTAACAAAAAATAAGCCCCTCAAAAAGGCTCCCTTTTTTTTGTTAATTTGCATCCAGTCAGCCCATTATAACTGGGTCACGACAAGCCAAGGCAACCAGCGTTTTTCAGATTATCACAAATATGGCCGAAAAAATGTCAGATTTCTCAAAGAACTCATCCTGGTTGTTTTTTCTGGTTGTCAAAAGTTTTCGTGTTTATTTTAAGTCTGTAGTCTTGTGACGACTGAGCTAGAGGGACTCAAAAAGCATTTTTTCTTCAAATGTTTTGTAATTCCTTCTATCAAATAGTACTTGTGGCAAGGTAATGAAGATATTAACCTGTAAAAATAATGACTTAATAATGTATATCAGTTCTTCGAGGGCTTCCCACACCAGCAAAACTGTATAGTTGCCAAATCTGTTTTCTTTTTTCAGGAGACGACAAGCTGAAAGAACACAAATAGGTTATGTGCAGTTGGCCTGTTTGACATGCTCAAAATTAAAAATTATTTAGGCACTGAAAGTACAACAGATCGTCTGCGAAAAAAAAGGTGACTTTACCTTTTTTTAGGGGGGGAAAAAGCTCTGTATTCAGCCTCAAGTCACCTTGGAGCTTGGGCAAAAAATGAGCATGATATCTCACTTGAAAGCTTTATGTATTAGCCGAACATAGGTGCAGTTACCAGGGAGTTATGACTTTCAAACTAAAAATATATTTTTTTAAGGTTTCTTTTACAGCTTTTGACCGATGTAACTCTCCAGCATATAGCACTTGCGAAGACAATATTCAGCACAAGCCCACTGATACATATGTTGACGGCAAAGTTGGTGACATCTATAAAGCAACCGTAAAGGAAATGAAGTTACTGCCTGTGTTCTACTGGAAACACAGGTGCACTACAAGGAATATGGTTAGAGTGTGGTGACAGGTAGCATAGAAAAATAATTATTTTTTGGGTGGGGATGAACGGATAGACAGACAGACAGACAGACAGACAGACATACTGACAGATGTACAGACGGATCAACAGAAGCATGGACGGAAGCACGGATGTATAGACGGACGAATGCACACCCGGACAGATGAGCGGACGGACGAACGATGCACGGACGGAGGGACGGACAGACGCACGGACTCATAGACGAACAGACAAACGGACGGACCGATAGACGGGCGGTCGAGCCTACGAACTAACTGACGCACGGGTGGACGGATGGACGGAAGCATGGACGCAATCATGGATTGACGGACACATGGGTGCATGGATGGACGGTTGAACGGACCATCTGAAGCACGGGCAGACTGACGGGTCCATGGATGAACTGATGCATGGACATACGGACCGACGGACGCACGGCAGATACAGGGTCGGACGGATGGACAGACAGAAAGAAAAAACAACAGACGGACAGACAGACACAGAAGGACGAATGAACAGACGGAAAGACAGACAGACAGACAGAAACCAGACCGACAGACGCTTGGCCCCACTCATAATCATCCACCCGTGGGTATGCTGTGAATTTTCATACTTATATATCATGTGAGGAAATAGCGTGTAAATCGTTTACATCATTATAACCTCAGCCATGCAGAACAAGCTGGCGCACTTTAGGAAATGAATATTCAACACCAAGAAACTAGTGAGAAATGAGCTGAACTGCTGCCATAATGCCAAATCTACGATCGGCAGAGTTTCTGCAAAAAAAGGCTATTCTGAACAATTGAAGACATGTGTAATAAAGCCAGCAAGCAAAGGAAAATATCGACGAAATCGGCAACAAAAATGCACACATACACATACTCATAACACAAAAATAATCCCGAGAATGCAGCTCCTCAGCCATACAAATCAGTTATTGACTTACTGGCACACATGTTGTTTATCTGGTGTTTTTTTTCTGTTGCAATAAGTGTCTATCGACGCTCTAATCACGGCTGGTAACGTAGTTTGCTCGAGCTCCCGATGCCAATTATTTAGAGGCGTTCTCGCCGCTCTCTCAAATCTAATTCCGTATCCGTATGTATATTTCATAGAGCGGCGGGGGATATAAATGTATTATTTCAACACAGCTAGCCACGCAACAGTGACGCATGCACCACTCACGGCTTAGTGTATGTGTTATAACTGGGGGAGCAGTGAGGGCGCTGACCGCGTTACCCAAATCATGCCATCCGTGCAATCGTTTAGGCGGTTTTCGAGCGAACCCTTAAAATGCCGAGAAAGTTTGACACTAAACTGTGAGCTCACAGTTTGTTTACTCACGGTAAATTTTAGCTCACTATTGTTTATCTGGCTCTATTTTTCTGTTGCAATAAGTGTCTACCGACGCTGTTATCTCGGCTGGTAACATTGTTTTCTCGAGCCTCCGATGCAAATTATTTGGAGGCATTCTCCCCGCTCTCTGAAATCTAAATTTGTATCGCAATTTATTATTCAGAGAGTGGCCGGAGGTATCAATGCATTTTACCGCAGATGGCCACGTGAGCATGCAAAACAGTAGCACAAGCACCACTCTCGGTATCGCGTGTATGTTAGAACTGAGAGGACACTCACCGCGTTACCCAAAGCATGTGATCCGTGCAATCGCTTAGCCAGTTTTTGAGCGAATCCGAAAATTGCAATGGAAGTTTGACATTAAAATGTGAGCTCATGGTCTCGTATTGCGTTAATGCAAGCTCGTGAAGAACCAAGTATTGCGAGGGCAGCTAAATATGGCGGAAAGTGGAGAGTATACTAGAACCTACTATTCTAAAACAGGGTTTGTAACTATCAGAGCAAGTTCTTACATCTTTTGGGGCCACTGCGCAAATGGTTTGTCGGTTGATTCCTCAACAACTTGGCGTAAACAACCTAGTGGGATAGACCATAAGTGGGATGGTGCTTTGCTTTTTAAGTTAATTTACTTCTTGAAAAAGAAGGGATGAATTCTGTTCGTAATATCGGTAATATTTTTAAGGTGTTGGATTTCAAAACAAGTGGTAAAGCCAAAGGGATGTTTTCTTTGCCATTATGGAAAAAACCATTGTGACTAAAGATCTTGAGCTAGATTGCGCGTGCACAATTTTTTTATTACTAGTATTTCACACATCAATTCAGCGACCTATTACAATTATTACCATGAGGAAGTAATAATAACACATTACAGAAACTATGGGAACAATTCACTTTCTACTCGCCTAATTCCGTCCAATTGGATTGTGTCATGTGCGGAGGGGGAGAAGACGAAGACCAGCTCGTGCTGTTTAGCTCGAGCCGTAACACCGGGGGCCGAGCTACGATCCCAGAGCCACTTCAGCAACCGGAGGGCGTCCTTTCCACTGCAGCAGCAGGATTTAAGCATTCCGCAGCCTCGCAAACAAGCACCACCAGTACCTTAGGCAGAACTGCGAGCGCCTTCACGGGAGAATCCATGGAAGACTTCGCTACGCCCGGTGGCAGCAGGGCTTTGCGTGGCACAAGCAATGTAAGTGCCAATTTCGAAGCCGCCAACGTGGCCACCAGCATTAGCGCGTCATCAGAGCTAGCGACCGAACATACTGCAGTCGTCCCTACTGCCGGCATGCACATGGACTTCATGGAAGCCTACAAGGCTCATAGTAGTAGCGAGGACGTCGCCACGCTGGTTGAAAAGCATGCTAGCCTGTGCGACAGTTATTTAGACAAAGTGATAGAAGTGACCGAGAGCATAGTGTATCGCTAGGATGAGCCGGCGTGGATAGAAGCCGTGGCAAGCCGAACATTGCTCACCGAAGAGCGAAACACTTGGAAGCTTACGGGGGCCCTCCTGCACGACCGTCTTAAGGCGGACGAGTTCGTGGAAGAACGCGGTTACAGCACCATGTTCGTCGACGGATCTCGCGAAGGTAGCGACAGGGAAATTGTGGAGGCCCTCATGGCTAGAGAATCGTTCGTATGCCAGGCGCAACTAGTGGTCGAATGGTTGGAATGCTGCGCGGCGCATCAGCGCGGTATGCTGCCCGTCGTCCGGCATGACTGCCCGTGGTCCTGCAGGACGCCGGGCAGACGTTCTACAATACAGACGACAATCCCACGAAATAATGAATTGAACAATTGAAGATACGTTCTTATTCTTGCTACAATACCCTAATGCTGGTTATTTATGATTTGAAGCAATTGCTTGAAGTAAAACTGAAGCAGACGACAGTGTATCACATCTGTTTTCGGCGAGTCTGTTTCGCTCAGACGACAGGACGACGTGGTGCGACGCGAGCGACAAGCCGGCGTAGTTTCAAGTTTCCGCCAGAGTCATCGTTAGGTGAGCACTTTTGCAGACTTGGGAATAAGTTAAAGTTTGCGCTTCGACCACTGGTGCTATGGAAGACCGAGACTCTCGGCGCCCCGGAAGGCCACGGAAGGCACCTGATGAATGAAAGAAGAAAAAGTATGCTCGCGTTTCCCCTGTAGATCGTTGCCGCATAATAGATGTTTACAGGCGCGGAGGTGATTTAAAAGTGCTCTCCGAAACACTCAAAATCGATATAGAGACCGTGCGTTCTATTGCCGCTAGTGACCGTGAGACAGCTAAAGCACGTGGTGGTCGTCGAGAAAATTTGGACTGGACGTGGTGGACGCCCTGCAACGAATCGTACAGGAAAATCCATCCTTCACGCTGGAACAAATAAAGAAGACTCTCAAAGATGAGATGCCTAACAATAAAGTGAGCACGTCGACGATTGATTGGCTTCTCGATGGCCATAATTATTCGGTGAAGCTGCTGACACAGAGCCCAGTGGATAGAAATCGCGTTGACGTGAAACAGCTGCGGTGCCGATATGCCCAGTGGCTTCAGAGCGAGGGGACTACGCTAACACGATACTACATCGACGAGACCAACTTCAACGTATGGTGCTCGCGCAGTTTTGGAAGGGCGAAACGAGGTGCTCCAGCACGCTGTTTTTCAAGTAGAGCGAAGGGGGTGAATGTAAATGTTATAGCCTGCATATCAGCGAATGGCCTTTTCTATTGGACAATTGCGTACAAGGTCCACTAGGCTGTCTTCAGCGACTTTCTTGCAGAAATGTCGAGTAAAATTTCCCAGCAGGAACCAGGAATACAGGCAGTGTTCCTGTTTGACAACGCACCAGCGCACTGCCATGCCGTACAGGCTGTCCTCGTGGGAAGCGACCACACAGTCAAGTGGCTACCGCCACACAGCCCTTTGTTCAATCCGATTGAGGAGCTATTCTCAAAGTTCAAGGCAGGTGTAAAAGGCTTTCTAAGCGAACGGAGGGATGATCTCCTCACAAGACCGAGAGGGGTCTCTAAGAAAGAACATCGCAGTGCTCTGCTGGTTGAGGCCGCGGGGCGCTCTGTGCAGGACATCCAGCGTGTGGACTGTACCGCTTATGATAGGCACAATTACATTTTTGTAGAAGCTGCCCTCGTTCTTACAGAAGTTGTAGTGGTGTGACGCTGTGTATCGGGGTAAGGATACGTTATCCAAGCCAGCCTCTCAGGACGTGCGCGCAGATAGGGATTCATCCCACAAAGACTAGCAGTAACATACAAAAGAACATCGAGAAAGCAGAACACTGCTTGCCCGCACGGGCTGACATGGGCATCACATGCGAGTGTAGTTTACACACGCAAGACGTGCTCATGCACGTCGTGTGATGCTCAAGCTCCGAGTGACTCTGATACCAATAGCGGGGAAGGAATTAGACTTGCGAAGTCTACATAGAGTTAATGGCGAACGTTTCAAGCTCACCACCTCACATCATGCTTTCGCAGCTTCTAATGATCAAATTAAATAATTCTATTGGTACAAAGCTTTTCATTGGGCACGCAACATTTTCCACTGCCCAAGTAAAAAATTTCAGGTGACCTAGTGAAGCACCACATGCAAATGACAAATGAAAAAAAAACTACATAGATGTTGCTTTTTTTATCTGCACTTTACTTCCCCTAAAGACTCTCCACAGTTTCACATTCATTCTTCATCTTCCTGCCGCTGCACAGAAGCACCTCCTGCTCCCTACGCATCCGAGCGGACGCTGGAAAGAGGCTGAGCAGACGACGCGACATGGACGGTATACATGCGTAGAGGGCAATCGACCTTCCTTTTGGCTAAAATGCCTTCTGGGCTTGACAGTTCTAAAAGTAACTCGTGAAATAAAGTGTAGTTTGCACCCCACAGTGTACCGAAATCTATATTTTGCCGGGTAACTTGAATACTGGGCTCCAGCGGTACTTGAAAGAGAAATTTTAGGTTAAATAGCGTTTATATAGGCATAGATTTCAAAAACTCGCATTTACAGGCACCTATAAAAATTCAGGCTACAACATCCAAACTAGGCATATATAGGCACTACAAAAGCACTATAAAAGCTCTCATTGGCCTCTAATTTGTGCTCATGTGTCAAAACGACATGATAGGAACGCAAGAAACGAAACAGACATTTGCATATAATCCGGCCTCAAGTCATAACACTGTATATCCGTAATCAAGCATACGAAGCATGGTCTGCCTGCTCCAAAACTTGCTAAAAAAAGATTTGTCTACTACTCCTTCGGCCCAACTAATATTTCATCTGGTTATCCTGTAAAACAAATCCGTTGTAATAGAGGGCATTCCCCATACTTGAGATACATACTATTGCCATTTGCAAGTGACCACTTGCTGATGATGCGCCATTGAATGCTATGCCTAACTCGTGCCTTCCTTTCTACATTTTACGCCACGCCGTTTCTTATAGGTTGGTCTGCTTGGAATAAGCGTGCCTGTTTAGTGTAGAACACCTGTCCGTTCACAGTAGTGCGGCCTGGCTGCCCGCATTTTCAAGGCATACTTCGAAACACGAGAATCAACAAAAAAGCCGCCTACATCTTCCAACACGACGAGCTGGAGTAAATGCATCGCATAGAGGTCAGGGTATCGGTTGAATGTTGCGTAATTGAGTATTGTTTGGAAAATCCTCAATTGTCATTTCGCCTTTATTATTCCTATTTATTGAATGAAGGAGAACCGTTGCCTTCAACGAGTAGTGGGACGCTGATGTTGGGTTGTACCCCACTGCTGCTTGAAGGTACTGTTGCTTCCATCGCATCTACTCGAGTCAAGAAAAGCGTCCAGTCAAACAAAAGCCATGTAAAGACGCCTTTGACTGAATTCGAAACGCGCGATCTGGTGCCTACATATACCGGTTAGCCGGTGAACGGCTGTGCAGCGCCAGAATTCAGTTTTTTATAAGCAGACGAAGCCTGCAACAGCCTTCAAGTTAATGTTATCTCAATGACGTTTCGTTTGATATTCATGAAGACACGTTAGAAAGTGCTTGCATGAATGTTAGTCGTGATGACGTCACGTAAGTCACTAGAGATCAAGTCATTTGGCCAAGTTTAAGTATGACAATATATATCTCTCACATACGCTTCGTTGGATATGCATGAAGACAGGTTAGGGCAGCGCGTGCGTGTGTGATAGACATGATGACGTCACATGAGTCACTAGTAATCACGTCGCTAGGCCTAGTGACATCGTTCAAGTTATTACCCTCTCAAAGACGTTTTGTTTGATATTCATGAAGGCACATTAGAGAGTGCTTGCGTGAGTCTTAGGTAAGATGACGTCACTCGAGTCACTAGTGATGACATCACTGGGCCTAGTGACAGCGTTCCAGTTATTACCCTCTCAAAGGCGTTTTGTTTGATATGCATGAAGGCACAATACAGAGTGCTTGCGTGAGTCTTAGGTGAGATGACGTTACGTGAGTCACTGGCGATGATGTCACTAGGCCTAGTGACATCGTTCCAGTTATTACTATCTCAAAGACGTTTCGTTTGATATGTACGAAGACAGGTTAGGACCCCACGTGCGTGTGTATTAGGCGTAAGAACGTCACGAAAGTCACTACTGATGACGTCCCAAGGCCTATTGACAGCGTTCAAGTTATTACCCTCTCAGAGATGTTTTGTTTGATATGCATGAAGGTACACTAGAGAGTGCTTGCGTGAGTCTCAGGTGAGATGACGTCACGCCAGTCACAAGTGATTACGTCACTAGACTTTGTGACAGCGTTCCAGTTATTACTCTCTTGAAGACGTTTCGTTTGATATGCATGAAGACAGGTTAGGACACCATGTGCTTGTGTGATAGGCCAGTCAATGAACTTTATTTACAAATTGTCCTGAGGAGCCGATTCCCCTCAAGAGGGAGGGTCGGCTGCGGGCCGCACCCACGTGGGGACAGGAAGAGCGAGCCCCTCCGCCAAATTGCGAGCCCTCTGGACAGCCCGGATTTGGACCTCTCGGTCCGAGCTGGTAATTGCCGTCCTCCAGGCAGCTTCTGTGCTGAAAGGCTCGCCATCGCGCAGCGCCGCGCATTGCCAGAGCATGTGGGGTAACGTGCAACGTCTCTCTTCGCAATGAGGGCATTGCGGCTTTATGCTGTCGATAAACTTGCTGTACACTAAAGGCGACGGGTAAGTACCCGTTTGCAGCATTTTTAAAGTGACTGACTGGGCCCTAGAGAGTTGCGGGTGTGGGAGCGGAAAGCTACGCCTGGCCAATTGATAATTTTTGCAAATTTCGTTAAAGGTGAGGAGCGAATCAAGCTGCCGGATGCCATCCCCAAAACTAGATGCCGATTTCTCGTCACGGTGGGACAGTTCGCGTGCTCGGGCACGCGAACTGTCCGCGAAAGAACGCGAAAGAATGTGTGATAGGCGTGTTGACGTCTCGTGAGTCACTAGTGATGGCGACACTAGGCCTAGTAACATCGTTCAAGTTATTACCCTCTCAAAGACGTTTTGTTTGATAAGCATGGAGGCACATTAGAGAGTGCTTACATGAACCTTAGGTGAGATGACGTCACGCTAGTCACTAGTGATGACGTCACTGAGCCTAGCGACAGCATTCAAGTTATTACTCTCTCAAAGACGTTTTGTTTGATATGTATGAAGACAGGCTTGGACACTGCGTGTGTGTGTGATATGCATGATGACATCACGTGGGTCACTAGTGTTGACGTCGCTAGGCCTAGTGCCAGCATTCAATTTATTAGCCTCTCAAAGATGTTTCGTTTGGTATAAGAGATGGCAGGTTAGATATTGCGTGCGTGGGTGATAGGCGTGATGACGTCACCTAAGTCACAAGTGATCAGGTCAGTTGGCCGAGTCATAGGTAACACGTTATTGCTCTCTCAAAGATGTTTCGTTTGGTATGCATGTCGGTAGGCGAGTATATTACGTGCGCGGGTGATAAGGGTGGTGACGTCCCCTGAGTCACTGGTGATCCGGTGGCTTGGCCGAGTTTTAGGTATCAAGATCCTGCCCTTTCAAAGATGTTTTATTTGATATGCATGACGGAAGGTTATGACAGTGCGTGCGCGGGGGATATGCGTGAGCACGTCACCTAAGTCACTCGTGATGAGATCATTGGCCTGGTTAATAAGTATCAAGTTATTACTGTGTGGACGGCGTTTCCTTTGATATGCATATCGAAGGTGTGAATAGTGCTTACACGGGTGATAGGCGTGATAAGGTATCGCGAGTCACATTGTGTCAGTACTGACTCATTAGTGGTTATTTCATGTTAAATTCACGCCAAAGCCATTCACTCCACGCATTTCCAAAAATTCTTGGTCGTTTTGAAGCATTAACAGAAACTCTAAATGTACACAAGGGAGCACCCCTTGTGGGCGAAAACACCTCATATCAAAACGAATCTGACAACCACGAAATCAGAACCGAAACACACACCGGAAGTTTCACCTACTACACGGCGAATTCCGTCCAATGGCATTGTGCCATGTGTGGAGAGGAAGTAGACGAAGACCAGCTCGTGCTGTGAAGCTCGAGCCATAACGCCGGTGACCGTGCTACGATCTTGAAGCCGCTTCAGCAACTGGAGGGCGTCCTTTCCACGGCAGCAGCAGGATTTAAGCATTCAGCAGCCTCGTAAACCAGTACCCTAAGCAGAATTGCGAGCGTCTTCGCGGGAGGATCTATGGAAGACTTCACTACGCCTGATGGTCGCAGGCCTTTGCGTGGCACCGGCAATGTAAGTACTAACTTGGAAGCCGCCGACATAACCACCTTTAGCGCGTCCATAGTGCTAGCGACCGAAAATCCCGCAGCCGTCGTTACTGCCGGCATATATACGGACTTTATGAAAGCCTACAATGCTCATACCAGTAGGGAGGACGTCGTCACGCTTGTTGAGAAGTACGCTAGCCTGTGCGACAGTTACTTAGCCGAAGTGATGAAAGTGACCGAGAGCCTAGTCTCTCGCAAGGCCACACCGGCGCGAATAGAAGCCATCGCGTGCCAAACATTCCTCACCGAAGAGCGAGACACTTGGAAGCTCACGGGTGCCCTCCTGCGCGACCGTCTCAAGGCAAACGAGTTCATGGAAGAACGCGGCAACAGAACCATGTTCGTCGACAGATCTTGCGAAGGTAGCGACCGGAAAATTGTGGAGGCCCTCATGGCGAAAGACTCCTTCACACGCCAGGCGCAACTAGTGGTCGACTGGATGGAAAGCTGCGTGGCGCATCAGCGCGGTATGCGCGATGACAACGACAAGGTCCAGTACATTGCCGGCGGAAGCTGCGCCTGGAAAAACACACTGCACCATGTGCAGTCCCACAATAACATCGGTAGTGCATCGTCGTCTCACGTGACTGAACTGGACGCGGGCGCGCCCTCGAGGCACTGGGTACCGATGCACGAATTCCACCTCTTCCACAGCGTATTCTTCCATCTGCGAGCAGGCTAACTGCTGAGGGCCAAAGAGCTGGTTGCCGACAACGGTCATCGTTGGCTAGCCGCCGCGCTCGAAGGATGCAGGCCATGCCATGACCTGCACAACGCCAGCATCTTTGGTGCCGGCTTCAAGCAAACCACCCAAGGCAGCTTCTACTGGAATTTTTGGATGCGAGCCTGCTGGAGAGCGGCGTCGAGTCCCGTGTGTTCACGTTACTAGCGCGCTGTGTATGGTGCTCTGAGTGGCAACCTACAAGCAATGCTGCCCACGTGTACCACATGGGATGATCAGCTATGGGCTCGCATGCGCGCTGTTGTGGATGTGTGCGTAGAGCAGGAGCTCCGCACTGCCAAGAAGCAAGATAGAAGCCTCGGACCATTACCGCCCGGCTACCCCAGTGACCGTGGAACCTTTGAAACCGTCTTCCGTGACCTGCGGGAGGCTGTGGGCACGAGGGGCAAGCGGCACCAAGAGATCGCACACATCCTGCAGCGAGGTGTAGTGCTTGGCGATGCTGATGCTTTGATAGAAGAAATACACTACTGGGTAGTTCGTCAGGTGGATAAAACGCCGCTTCTGACCATTCGGTTTCTGGTTCACATGGCACTGTTGCTGCGACAAGTTGGCGCCGAGACCAGCACTGAGGCGTTCAGTGAACTTCTTAGCATCTACATACACATGCTCGTCGACGAAAGCCATGCCTCCTTGGTGGCCACGTACGCAGCCGCTCTAAAAGCAACCGACCCTGTCGCCAAGTACAAGCAGCTTGCACGGCCTCCAAACTAGAGCCCCAAAGAACAGGACCTCCGCCTTTGTGTTGAGCACTCCGGTGTAGTTACTAGAGTCCACCGTATTTTACTGCCTTTCCGGCACACCTTTACTTACTAGCAGCTAGTAAACCTTGTTACTTTAGCCGCTAGTAACCAGGAAAACATTCTTAGCGTTTTTAACTAATACTAATTCGCCTACGTTGCAAAGATCTTTCCTAGATGCTGAAGTATAATTGCCGTAATCGCGAGACTCTCAAGCAATATATTACAAAATTTAGTTTTATTGACTACATATTCAAATATAGAAGTTCCCCGATACCTGATGGTACACATAAGCAAATAGAACGACATACTTTGATGTGTAGAAAGCATCAGTTATTCTTCTAAATTTTATGGCTGGTAACCAGTACACGTTGTGCAATCTGAATTCAATAGCCTTCATGCTGCTGGAGTAGAAATTGGCTATGTCCAAGACTTGAAATTCTGCGAGTTCGCGTGTGATTGTGCGTTCTCGCTTGTGATCTGATGAGTTCACGTACGCATATGATCATATACTCTATGTGATCAGGTGAGTATGATGTGATCATATGAGTATGTGATCGCTTCTATGTGTGTATGTTGCTACAATGCGGTATTACCATGGCAGTTACATAAAGTAGTTAGCGGCCATTTTTATGTACGAGGGCAATGCCACTTCGTTTTCAAAGGCGATACAACTTCTTGATACGCATCAACGCAAATATTTGGTCTGTCTGCTGGTCTTTGCCAAAAAATAGAGATTGTCTACCGGTGAGAAACATTTTCTGAATGTGGCGCAAATGAAAAGATCGTTCATTAAATCGGGGGCAACGAGCTTGCTTATATGCCAGAAAAAAACGCATTATAACATTAACTTCATGTTGGAAGGAGATGAGAAGTGACTACTAGCGTCACCCAACAGCGAATACGGCCAATCTTGACAATCTATTGGTAAGACAAGAAATTAAAGCAGGTAGAATTTTTCCGCCCAATAGCAAGCACATTTACTTGAAATTGTAATTTATGCACTTGAGACCGCTTTAGGTTGGGCCAAAGATCCATTTTTGCTTTTTTTGTCTCATGCTTTCGAATAGGTGTCCAGTGGCGCTGCCGACGGTGTGTTTGCTTGCCTACATGCCTGCCTGGAAACGGCAGAGAAACTAGACAACGGTGTCCGCCGCTTTTCACGAGAACAACAAAAACGTGTGCGCATGTCTAAAACAACCACTAAGTTATTTGTTTTATTATTAACCAAAATTGATGAAGCCTGCAAAAACCACACGCGGTTTCAGTTTTCGACTTTAACCGGCACCGACCAGTGTTTTTGGCATTCATCCCACCAATATAGGGAGACATAACATGGACACCAAAGCTCTGTTTTAAAGATTTCTACGCAGTTTTCAGAAAACCCACTGCAAGGTGAGACACTTCACACGGAAAGCTTTTTATTGCAACGGAAAACAGGAGAGCAATGAAGGACGGCAGACAGTCACCTGGCGAAAGAAGGCAGTGCGCAAAGTCCATTCGACTTGGTCTGGTGGCTGCGTTCATACTCGTGAAAATTGTATTACTCACATTTCAGGTGTAACAATCTTACGTAAGTGTATGACAGTGTGGTCTTTTCTTTGAAACATGCTTTGGTACGTAATTCTAAAAACAGAAGTGTTAATTACACTGCGCTGACAATGCAAAAGTTTGAAAGAAAAAGCGGGCGCTTCCTACTACTCTTCGCTAAAAAGACAAGTGTCTTAAACTTAAACCACCCGGTGCTGCCACTTTCCAGTGCTTCTGCGTTCTGAAAACACTTTCCTTTCTTGACATTACGGTCAGTTAGCGCAATATTATAGGCAGCAATGCATACTGAAAACTATCATCTTTTGACGTCCTTTGCAGTGCAACAGGGTGAGACACGGCCATTCTTTTTAATCCCTTACATTTGTAATAGGATCATATTCTTACGGCAAACCACGCACGTATAAGAACACACGCGTAAATATTTTTTGACTAATTGCAGTCCACTAGAGTATTATGCTCACAAAGTTGCTAGCGTGGTTACCATTATTGGCTCTAATGCATTCCACGTAATGCCGTTACTGGTAACCCTTTACCTTTTCGGAAGCTTAGTAACGTACTCATTCCAGGTTTAGCACAGTAACGGGTAACTCACCTACCTTACAAATTTTCGGTAACGCACGGCGTGAAGGTACTTGTTAATTTTTCATATTGGAGATGCCCTTATCCCAAAACTCACCCCGATGAACTCTTTTGTCACAACGTCTGACAGCTGTCCGAGCGCACGCTTTCACAATGAAAGCGAGAGTGGAATGTTTTTTTTTTCAGTCTGCATAAATTACAGATAGAAATTCCTGAATGGAAGCGACTCCATGTGGAGAGTTTTGAACCATCACAAAGCTTGAAGAAGGGCACAGTTTCCGTTGCGAAAACCCGTGGAATCATACTTTTCATAAAAGTGGATTGTAGCAGGTGGATTGGTGGCACCTACACTTTTCCGTGCCCAAAATACCGGCAGACCGAAGGGAAAGTACAAGGGCTTGTTTATTTCATACCACGCGCTGACTGACACGCTTCACACCTGGGGGAAGCAAGAACTTCTTCGAAAGCCTGCAACAATGAAAAACCGACGTCTGCATGTTCGAAGGACAAAGGAGTGCACAGCCTGAGCACAGCGTGGTGAACGACCATATTAGACTAGTTGGGCCGGAGCCGATTTTATAGGTGGCTTTCTGTAAAATCCTGGCGCATCCATGAGACAGCCGCTATAAGTTGACGAGTGTACCACTCCACTGTCGTTGGGAACTTGCCTAAACGCAATTCTTTACTTCATGGACAACAGGCTTAAGTGACTCTGTGGCAAGATCGAAACCTTCAAAAACAATGTGAGTGAAGCGCCAGAGGTCAATTTTTTTCTCAAGAAAAAAAAGGCTTTGTTTTTGTTTTCTGAATACCCTATCGGTTGGCGCGGTTTCTTGGTAGCCCCTGTTTCAACTAAAGGCCAATATTACTGCTGTCACATGAACACACCAGCTAACAACAGTTACAGGCAGCGTCATGGCAGATATAAAGATAGTGTAATAACCGCGATTACCGCAAAAAGGGGCTTGAAACGTATTTTTTTCGGGAGGTGGGCCGGGGGAACCTTACTGAGCTGAAGTGGAGGCCGGGCAGGCGAACGGTCATTTAGCGCTATAAATGGTGGCAACAAAAATTTAGGGCGAGTGGCGCACGGGCTCAGTGAGCCACTCCTGGCTACGTCACTATTGCGAACGGGCCATTCCACGAAAGAATGACACGAATTCGTAAATTATGTATTAGAGTTAATTGAGTGTTTCATATTTTAAACATATAGCATCCAGTAGCCCGAAAAGGATCTCAGTTATCTTTTTAACTGCATAATTTACGAGGCCAGAAACACCGAATATATATTCAACACCACGATGTTTATTTCATCAGCAGTGGTTCCGTTCGCCGTGTTGCCAGTCCCTCTTCGCCGATACTTAGTAATACCGCGATGTAGATAAGCACCACTCATTTGAACAATTCTGACGTAAACTGTTTTTTCTTTTTTCTGAAAGGAGGTTCAGCAGTTGCGATATATTTTCAGAGCCATACACTTTGCGAGGAGTTATCAGCGCCGCACAAGAGCCGTTAGGCGGGATCTTGCAATTCGCATTGTGACCTGGTAGAGCACGTAGGCCATGCAACACCGGAGAAGTCATTAACAGTGGTTAGGATAACTATAGACTGCAAGTAACTGCAGAGTGAAGCGTGTGCCATGCATATGGCACGCAGCTAGCCATGTTTGCTCACGACCTGCATGTAAATCTGGATTCTAACTTACAGACTAGCTAAGTCCATCGTTTTAGATTATTCAAAAGCCTTCGACAAAGTTCCTCATGAACGTATACCACTGAAACTTGATGCATTACATCTAAATCCCAATGTTTTAGCATGGATATAGGAATTATAAAGTAAACGCTCACAATCCGTCTTTATTAAAAACCATATATTCAGTGCTACCCCCTTAACTTCAGGTGTTCCTCAGGGGTCCGTACTTGGTCCACTGTTTTTCTTAAGGTACATAGTTATCTACCACTGCATCTCATATAATATTCGTATGTTCGCCGAAAATTGCGTAACTTATTGTACCATTACTAACGTCTCCGATAACGCTTCTTTTCAAAACGACATGCGAAGTGTGCAAGAATGGTGTAACCTATTGCTAATGAAACTAAACCCTAATAAACGAAAGGCTCTCTCTTTCCACCGCCATGAAAATCTACTTATTTTTTCTTACCAAATTGCTTGCGCTAACCTTAAACTAGTGTCTTCCTAAAAATATCTCGTAGCAACCATTTGTAGTGATTTAACCTGGGTGACTCACATTACGAACATCATTTCATCTGCCTGTAAAACACTCGGGTTTTTAAAAGGCCACCTGCGTCATGCCCCTCTAGATGTAAAACTATTCACCTATCAGTCTCTCATCAGGTCAAAGTTAAAATATGCATCTGCCATTTGGGGCACTCATCAACAATATCTCATAATCAACTCGAGTCACTTCATAATCGAGCTACAAGGTTTATTCACTGTAAGTACTCCTATGACATCAGCACAACGGCACTGAAAACAGAATCCAGTTTATCACTATTCGCATCTCGTCGCCTCAATACTTGCTTTTGTCATTTTCACAGGTTTCTTCACAGCTCCCTCGGTAAGCCACCGTACACTATCCCCCATCTCCAGTCGCACCGGTCACCCGACACAAATTGCTCGCCCACGTGACCGCACCGTCACTTTTTCGTCCTCATTCTCTTATCGTGCAGTAACCGAATGGAACGGCCTTTCCAATGACATCACAGCCATTACCCATTCTTTCACACTTTCGACCACTTTAACAGATCACTTGTCATTCTATAAAACATTGCTTTTATTTTTCATGTGTGTACCCACCCCTTATGTAACACCCTTTCAATGGTGTTTTTGGTGCCTTAGGTTGTATACGAGGGACTATTGGTCAGCTGCCAGCTCCTAATAACTTCACGTGCTACGTGACGCCACACAGGCTCATAAAAGGGTGTGCCACACTCACTACCATGGCTACAGATGGCACTGACTGACACTCCCAAGTTTAACTTCACATATATACTCAATAAAGTGGCTGAGGGATAGCCGCCGTGGTAGCTCAGTGGTAGAGCATCGAACGCGTTATTCGAAGGTTGCAGGTTCGGTTCCTACCCACGGCAAGTTATCTTTTCAACCACTTTTCTTTCTTCACAATTACCTTACAGTTCGGTCTAATAACCTCCTCTATACTTTCCTTGGCATTATTGTCTGTAACATTTTATATATATATATATATATATATATATATATATATATATATATATATATATATATATATATATATATATATATATATATATATATATATATATATATATATATATATATATCACATTTACCACTGTTTTACCTTTGATGGACCTAAACAATTCTTTTGTGAAAGAATGTTCCTCTTAGGTCTATTACCAGTAATTAAAAACTTTGTTTATATTGCTGCATGCATGCAAATTGAGATTCTAGGGGGCGACGCACGTGTGTGCCTGACGAGGAAGACGAAGAGTGGTCTCCGCTTGGTGTCTGGTCTATATTGCGAAAGGGCTCCAAGGTAGGTTTATGTCAACTATACCACTGCACATTGTGAACCCAATGGCAGGCGAGGATTTTGAGGAGGTTACTTTAGATGAGCTGGCAGAGATAATAAGGCACTTATCTCCTTCAGCACCTGGACCAGACGGGGTAACAAATGCAATGATAAAAGTAATTTCCGAGATTTGTCCAACTGAAGTACTTAATCTGGTGATTTTTTTTTTTGACAAAATCTTGGGTGTCTGCGGAATGGAAGCTGTCTCAAGTGATTCCACTTCTTAAAAACCAGGAAAAAGGATTTGCCTTTGACAATGTAAGGCTGATATCACTCACGTCAAATCTTGTTAAGCTAATTGAAAGAGTTTTGAATGCCCGTGTAATGAAGTATATTAATAATAACGCAATATTAAACCCCAGTCAAATTGGTTTTAGATCCGGTTGCTCAATGTGGTGTTCGCATGTTGATTTTTAGAGAGCCGAATACAACTGGCTCGGCGTCGGCGCCAATACTGTGCTTTAGTTACTCTTGATTTGGCTAAAGCGTACGACAGGGTTGAGCATTCAATTTTATTGAAACAGATGGAATATCACCACTTTCCCATCTACATCACTGCGTGGGTGTCGGAGTTTTTAAGAGGGAGAGAATATTACTGCTTTAAAGATGGGTACTCGTCGAATAGTATTTTTCGAAACCCATTGGTCGCGACTACACACCCCACAAATAGTATTTGCACAAGCGCTACTACAGCAACTGAATGTAAAATTAGACATATTGGTCTAATACACAACTTAAAGTCAATGCTTAGCATACAATTTGATGATTTGTTTCCTCATTACGCGAAACAATTGGCACATAGGTATTTAAATGACCAGTTAGCAGATTATCTAGCTCACTAAGAGATAAGCAATATCATGGCGACTGACGCATCTGTGTCAAAAGAAAAGGCTCGGGTTGGCATCTTCTCTCCTTCTTTGGACTGGTCCTTTTCGATTCGACTCCCAGATTATGCCCCTGTATTCATTGCAGAATTATTTGCCATTGTTCTTGCCCTACGCAAATGGCCCTCAAGCAAATCATTAGCAGTTATCATTACAGATTCGTTATCAGTTTGTAATGCACTTTCTGTGGCAGTAAATGCAGAGCTGATGAATACGTTTCGGCATTTAGTACCGAAAAACGTAAAAAAAACTGCATTTGCTATTGGTACCGGGCCACCGCGGATTATATTTGAACAAAATGGCGGACTTTTTAGCAGCAGTATCCCTGGGTGGGCCCACCATCCCAGTTCTGCCAGATAAGGCTTACGAGACAGCGCTAAGGTTCCGAAATGCTTGCCTGCAATGGGAAAAAAGTAATTTGGATAAATACAAAGATTTCGAGCATTTTAGCTATTGCTGGAATAAACAGTGGTGTGTATCTCGCCAGTTAGAGGTCACTGATACCAGATTGCGCTGTGCAGTTCCACAACTAAATTATTACCTTAACAAAGCTCGACTTAACGCGTCACCGCTATGCATTTGGTGCAACAAAAGTGAAACAGTTGAACATTTCTTTGTATTCTGTCATCGTTATTCTTATCAGAGAAAAAAATTTTTTGTAGCCCCATTACAAAAGCTAAAAACACCAGTAAATCTACCAGTAATTTTATCACTTGGCGGAACTTCATTTGGTTACTGCCACAGGGATGTATGCTCCACTGTGTTTGATTACATCAACGCAACTAAAAGATTACCGTGCTAGTGAACCCCAACCTTTTCAGATCTTTAGTTTATAATTCGTAGTTATGTCTATCAAAAACAAGAGATGGTTTGACCACTTGCTCAGCAAACATTTTTGTTTTTGGTAGTATTATTTTTATACTTTTTCAGATTGGCTTCACTTTCATTTTAGTTTCATTTAAGTATCCTGCCACCCGGTTCTTGGCCCATCCCACTCTGTGGGTGAGCGCCATTCATAAGAGGTCATCATCATCATCGTCATCTTCAACATCATCATCGTCATGCCTACCAGTCACGCCGTTGCTGCTGCTGGTTTGAAATATATTTCATCCACGGCCTCGTTGGTACAGCGTCTCTCTTCCGTAAGAAAATTAACCGCTAGTTTTATGGTCTGCCCCCATGGTGGGTGGGAGCTATATATCAAAGAATAAGCAAGCAAGCTTCTTTCACCACACAGCTGTTTCCGCCATCGACAGCCACAAAGAAATGTCTGGTACAATTTTGACTGTTTGGCGAAGTGCATGATGTTTTCGCGAAGTTCATTGGAACTGTACTTTTTGCTACCATCACCGGCATCGTCGACTGACGCCAAAAAAGGAAACGACGGACGAGCACCGGCAAAAAACAAAAACACTGTATGTAGTTCGGCCTTTGTGAAGTCACCGCGTGTTGTGCGAGCACTTGCGGAACAGCTTTAATGGAATGCTAGTCACGCTGAAGCAAGATGGGCTCGCGTACGAGCTCGGGCACAAGGATAATGTGCTGCTACGCGGAGGAGAAACACTGCAGCTCAACGCAAATTCGACCATGTTCACCGCATTCCATAACGTTCCTAAGTATGCTAAGCCTTATATCTTCCGATGTGTCTATCGCATTCATTGCTTCGAACTTGTGCCGAAACTGTCACTTTAAAAAAATGTATAAGTGGAAAATTTTTATAATACTTGCTACAAAATAGTTGCCAGAAACTTGATACGACCTATCAACTTCGTTTATAAAACAACTTCGGCTTCTTTCTCTCCTAAACGGCAGCAACGTTTTTGGTTATAAATTACTGGCCAGCGAGACAGATCTTGAACACGCTGTCATAAACACTCGCAAATTTTCTCGGTAGTTACCAGGTAAACAAGGACGAGAAGTGTTTATGCACAAATATTTTTTTCTGTGACAAGGCCATAAAGCATTTTCTTAGCGCGTCGTCCAAGTGGGCCCTTTTTGTGTAGATCGTCCGCGCATGCGCACAGGCGCCAATGGAGCATTCACCATAAATTTTAGCGGCACAAACAAGGCAAAAAGAGTCGACAATGGTGTAAAGCACTGAGACCGACGCCATGGCTGCCTCGTCTTTTTCCCTTTAATGAAACACCTTAATCCTCATGATGATAGTACCTATGCCCAAGATGCAACCGTCGGTTTCGCCTATACTCAACCCATTGACGCCCGCGCCAGATAAACATGCTGAGTCGAAACAAAAGCACTGTGAGCAACAATAGTCTTCAAATGGCTTACATCAGGTTGAGTAGTTCGTGGTTCAGATGGTCGCTTACATTGCAATAGTTACTTGGGCATTCGCTGTGTTACAGCGAATGCCCATACGTCTGTCGCGATGCACAGCTTTCTTGTCTTTTCACGCTCTTAAGGCCTCACAGGCCGATGCTACCCAAAAAACTCGACATACTGGCCTCGCGGATCTTGTATGTACTGTCATAATAAAGTTCCATCATATAGAAAGATGCGCAGCTGGTGGTTTCAAGAGTCAAGAGTGGATAACAAGAATTCAGCATATTAATCCTGAGAGCCTCGAAGCCACTCTCGTGAGGGAAGTTTACATCCCACTACATGTTCCTGCTGCTACGAAGGCTGCACCCACAAGATGGGCAACGGGACAAAAGTTCGTCGCGCTGGCCTCACGAGCCGCGATAAAGTGTCATTGTCAAGAAAATGTTGCGATGGGCATTGAGTAGTCGATAGGCTTTCGGGCTTTTCCTTTCTACGTGTGTGTCCAAACCTTGCGAACCGCAGGACATCACCGTGAAGGGCGAGTCAGGACGGAGCCAAAGGAGACGTGAGGGCTCCCTGCTCGCGAGCCTTCAGACGATGCTCGCACTCACGTACGTCCCTGGGTGCTCCCAGTGGTCTTAGTTTCAGCCGGAGACATAGTGCCGGGTTGCACGGCACCATATATGAAAAAATGAGACCGACGACACGGCTGCTCCATCTTCTTCCCCTTAATGGAACACCTTAATGCCCATGATGATGACACCTATGCCCAAGATGCGGCCATCGTTATCGTCTACACTCAACACAAGAGACATCAGGTGTCACAAACTTGCATAGGCCCCCCCCCCTTCCAAAGAGCGCCAATGCACGCCCTTACAATTGCCTACTGATGCGCGACGGGCACGAACGACCAGTTTCGATTTCAACGATCCCCACTGGAGGGGCTATGCGGACCCGGAAAAAGCTGATTACTGTACATTTCTTGTCAGTTCAGCGATGCTTTCTAACTATCCTTGTGGCTAGCATGGATGATTGAATCTTATATTGTGTAGTTTCGCATTGAAACAAATGCCTTCACATGTGCAACAGATTCACAAGCCATCACAGGTTACCCTACAAGTAATATTAAGCCTTTCTAACATTGCTATAGGGTCGGGTAAATTTGTGCAAATTATACTCGTTCAATGAGCTTATTGAGTATAATCCTTGTTAAGGTTAGAAGTTGGATCTGAAGCGTAAACATGAGATATAAAATATTCTTAATGCGAGTTCTTGTAGCAAGGACTTTTTTTATTTTAATCATAATATTATGTGGGAATTCACACCCCGATACCACGACATGATTATAAGAGACGCCGTTGGGGAGGTCTCCGGATATTTGGACCATCTGAGGTTCTTGAACCTGCACTGAAATCACACAGTACACGGGCCTGTACGATTTCGCCTCCGTCGAAGTGCGACCGCCGTGGCCGGGATCGAACCCGCGACTTTTGGGTCAGCAGCCAAGCACAATAAAATTTAAGATGCCCCCACCGCGGCGGCCTAGTGGCCAAGGTTCTCGGCTACTGACCCGCAGGCCGCGGGATCGAATGCCGGCTGCAGCGGCTGTATTTTTTACGGAGGCGAAAATGCTGTAGGCCCGTGTGCTCACATTCGGGTGCATGTTATAGAGCCCCAGGTGGTCGAAATTTCCGCAGCCCTCCACTACAACGTTTCTCCAAACCATATGGCGGTTTTAGGACGTTAAACCACATATATATATAAAATCGTTCAAATTCATGGTGGTGTAGTAATGATAGAGGTAACGTCCGTTACATTTTTCGGTAACGGTAACGCGTTACCTATTATTGTAGCTAATCAGGGCGGTAACGCGTTTCCTATATGTTGGTGTAACGAGTAACTTATTTAGTGACTTTTTTATTAACGGATACAACACTGGTGGTTATTAAAAATTTAGCGATAGGCTTACCATTTCTGGCAGCACTGTTCACTAACTAGGTAGTAAATTTGACTAACCTGAATCTTACTACCTTCGCTTACTAAGATGCTAGTACTTTTCGTGACAACAGAACGGTTGGTATTTAGTTTGTGAATATGTCTACCTTCTTTTTTAAGAGAGCATGGTCGGCTGGGCGAAACAATGCTGCCATTACCCGGAGGCTGGTCGAGCAAGTTCACATTTCTGGCGAGAAACCAATAAAGCTTTGCGCAACCTCCACTGAGTGCAGACCACGGGTGATAATCCTGATCGGCAATTCTGCCAGATATGAGGCGATTAGGCAAGCGAATGCACTTGGAGCGATATGCAGAGCGACGTGAAGGATCTCGCCACATGGTTCTACAGGGCCAAAGCGAAGCGGCGGCGGCTGCCAGCATCGAACAGCCGCGCGCGCGAGAACTCATGCTCTTCTAGCTCGCGCCTCGAGCTCCCAGCACGAGTGACGCGAGAGGCGCGGCGCTGAGGCTAAAAAGTGATAACGATGATGAATAATGGTGAAGATGACGCTACACAATCATGCGTGGCTATGTGCGCCTGGGGAAGATCGCCGGTGCACACGAGACATTCTATACACAGCCAGCGGACTCCGTGAAGTTGGCATTGTAGCTGTGGAAGCGCTCTTCGATGCACGATGAGCAGTTGCCGTCAGAAGAAGAGAACACCGTGCGAGAGTTCCTGTGCTTCGAGATGTGTTTCAAGGCGCTGTTGAGGGTGCACATCAGTTTCAAGGTGTGGTTCAAGCAGTTTCACCATAGGAAGCCGACACCCCCTGAAGTGCTCGCCCAGGTGCCTGTTTTGCCTAAAAAAATGGCCCATGAGCACAACGTTCGGAGCTACACCGTGTAGTTGGAACACTGGCAGGGCTTGGTGATGAATCTTGACAAGGAATTCAAAATGGACGTTTTTTACATTCTTCTGTTGGTGAACCGTGGACGAAAGCTGAATGGTGGACCAGGGGGACACCCCGGGTAGCGTCAAAACGCGCGAAGCCGGGAAATGGCGGCACTGCGACGGCTTTGCATTTTACAGCTTACGTGCCTCCTCAAGAAGGCATTGGAAGAGTTCAAGCTCGCTGCGGAGTTCACCGAGGTTTTGGACGTCATTGCATCCGAGAAGCAGGCATTTTACGAATAGTTTCGTGATGAGGAGATCGCAAGTTTATTGCAGAAAAGCAGGGCAGCATCAATTACATTGCTGGACCAACACTAGACCCTTTAGGGTTCCCATTGCAGCGATAACGTGACTTCTTGTGCTTAGAGCTTTGACATCGCACACAAAGATTTCACTGTATGACACTACCGTTTTAACAATGGTTCAGTTATAACAATGTGAAACTGCTGCACCGTCAACGTTACTATGTTTTTATGATGAAAAGTCCCGCTTACAGCAATGCCCGCATGACGCATTATTGCTAATAACAATGAATTCTGGCTGTTCGATGTCCGTGCGAAAAGTTGTCTTAACGCGAAATCTTTGAAGAGAAAGAACAAAACGAGAAATTCAAGCTGTTCAACTCCCGCCCACAACCAATGTCACCCAGCACACCTTCAGATTCTTAGATTGCTTCCCCGCATAATTGGCTGTAACTGCGGCAAAGCCAAACTTTGGTAATCCAGTACGGTGCGGTAACGGCGGTGGCTTCTGTTAATGCACTTTCGGATGCTCAATTTTAGTGAAAAGATCACACTTGGGAGAGTTTGATCGTCCTGAAACTTCAAATATTTTCCTACATTGGCTCTATGGAGCCTTTGGCGGTCTCGTGAAAGAGCGCAAATTTTCAAGGAAGTCCAAAAATTCGGCAGCTTTGTGATCCTTATCACTGGTGTCTGTTTGCATATCCCGTCTGATATTTTTCTCCCAACAGCCTACCATCCCCGTATCTTGCTAATTTTGTGCTACCCATTTACAGCAATTATCGGATATATTAATGAAATTTTCGTGGCACTTGTGTATTGTTATAAGTTGGTCCAACTATACAGCATTCAAAAAATCCATCGCTACACAATCGTGACACTATAGTTCCCTCACACACAAAAGGGTTCACGGGGTACTGATCACCATAACAATGTGATAAGAGCAGGGCATCAAGAGACAAGCGCCAGTAAAGTAGCGTCGCAACGTGGTATAGACGACGCGGTATATATAGTAGGCAATGATGTTCGAATGCATTCACCAGTTGGCCAATTTGGTTAATGTTCGTATGCAGTGCTACGACCAACTGGACGAAACAGACGGAGGAACCACATTTGAGTGCGTTCTTATGAGTGCGTGGTGGCAATTACTTGACGGAGTACTGCTATCACTGGGGCCGGTGCCGAAATGCGACACGGGGCGTCTTTGCGCCCCAAGGAAATCCATAATGCCGAGTTTCCGCCAAAGACGGACGTCAGACCACTACGCTGTGAGTCTCTGGCTGATATAGGCCGCTGACGCTCAAATCAGCGCCTTGTGGTCAGGCATATGCTATCGGAGGCGTCTGGCCTGCAACCGCCATTGGACAGAATATGTGGTCGGCCCGAGCGCCGAGACGGTGGACTCATCACACCCCAGTTGCTGGAAGCGAAATTCACCGGATGAGAAAGCGTCGGCAGAACCATACACGTGCTCGGGTTGTGTATGTGTGTATGTTGGGGCGGTGCTGGCATAATGACCCTCGGGAGTGCTATAGGAAATGCTATTGGATGGTGCATATATGGACCCGTTCCCCGATCATAGAACCTGGGGAAACGAGACTGGTTATAATCAGCCCTCGCGGGCTGATTATAACCAGTCTCGTTGTGGGGTTTAACGTCCCAAAACCACCATATCATTATGAGAGACGCCGTAGTGGAGAACTCCGGAAATTTAGACGACCTGGGGTTCTTTAACGTGCGCCTAAATCTGAGCACACGGGCCTACAACGTTTCCGCCTCCATCGGAAATGCAGCCGCCAATGCCGGCATTCGATCCCGCGAACTGCGGGTCAGCAGCCGAGTACCTTGGCCACTAGACCACCGCGGCGGGGCATTTTGCACAAAGCTAAGGGGCTATATGTTGTGCACCAATGTTCTGTAACAAAAAGGGCCATATTTTCACAAAGCACAAAAGAAACGATAATACTTGTAAGAATGATCTTTGTAGTAGTAAAACTACCACCCAGTCGGCCTTTACAAACCATCATCACACCGCCAAGTATTTAATCTAGACTTTCAATTAGTAACACGTTATAAGTTCAACACCGTTCTTCTATGTTTCACACAGACTACACACGACGTCAACACCACGGCCGCGCTTTATATACGCCTGTCGAGCTCGGTTTCCGCGTCCTGGTTTCACTTGATAAATGTCTCCAATCACGTGAGACTCTGTGAAATAAATAAAAAATATATACTGATTTCCCATATATTACAACGCCGTCAATTTTTTTTCTAATTCATCAACTGCCTTCAAGTTGACAATTTGAACGCTAATAATCAGTTTTTGTACATTAGTACTTTCGATGCAGCTTTAGCAGCGGCACTGTGTTTTCGCCGCCTTGACGTAGAGTCTGTGAGTAAAAACTACAGGTGCTTTACTTTCATAAAATTTTCATAAATATATGTATTGCCAAAAAAAAACGCCAGGCCTGCGCGGAAGGCGCAGCACAGTCACAGCGAAAGGTAGAAGAGCGGCCTTTCAGAGCCCTTTCTTAACGCCATTTGGGTAACTGCTACAAGCACACTTGCTGGGTACCCACTACGTTATAAATAATTACAACTTTTGTGTAGTACGCCAGCATTCACTATGCTACCTTCGTCATTCATCGGAGAAGCGTGGTATCCCCGGCCTTGCTAAGAATTTTGTGCAATTTTTTTTTGCAGTGGCTGACGACATTGAAGAATTATGCCTGAAGTGGGTAAGCGCCACAGTTAATAGGTGGTCTAAAACAAGTTTTCTAATGAGTTGTAGCATTGAATGACCAACTCGTTACCCAATTCGCATTGTGTGACGCCTGGTTGTTAACTTGATGTTCTAAAACGCTTTAGGGCCAAACCTCATAAGCGCGAAAATGCACGCGACAGCGACGAGCGACGCGACATAGATCGGCTTCGCGCGATCAGTCGCTAGCGCAGGCAAACCTCACTCACGCGACGGCTTCGGCGAGCGAATTCCACTGTTGCTGGCATGAGGCCGTCTACTCGCACCAAGAAAACCACGTAGCGAGCGGTATGCAATTTAAAAATAAGATATATTGTTGTGTAATGAAACGGAAAGTGGTTATTATTGCTTTGCATCAATTTTTATATGCACATGCGTAATAAACATTGCGTTATTTCTTGTTGCGCACACGTGACTCGGGCAGGGTCACGTGCACCTACGTAGTCTTTGTCTTTTTCCTGTTTTTCGATATTGGCTGCTTGAGCCCAGCACTTCCGGGCGATGAGCGACGGCTTCTAACTCTGGAGAACCGAGCGATCGCGCGAAAACTCGATCGCGCGAAAAAGGACTAAAATAAAGTTTTTTTGTTCCCTTCCAACGAGCTTTATATAAATTTCTACATAAAAAGAATATAATACAGCAACCTATAAATGCAGAATTATCATTTTGTCTCCCCAACAAAAAATTATCCTTAGGAAGTATTTATGTGCGCTGGCATGCATATGTGCGCTGACGCTCCTGCTTATAAGTGTCATCCCCTTGTAGTCCTCAAAAGACAAGCCTTGAAATTATGTTGGGATCTTTTTAAATGTGTAGCACTGAACGTCTTTTATCTGGAAGCCAGGATCCGCTCACTTGCTACCCGTTTTAAACTGTTAGCGATACAATCATCTCTAATGTGGTATGAATCCCACGTAAGACGTTCAGAAACAGTTTGTATTGCCCGTGCTCACTTCTTTTTTTTTTAGTAGACTGGCCGAGATTTTACACACTTCAAATTCTGATTATGCAAAAGGCTTCGCACAAATTAAACGTTCTAATCAGTCAGTGGCTTCCATCAGTAATAGAAACAACTCTAATAAAGTAGTTTGACGACATTTTCCCAAGAAATGAACAACTAATGTCATACCACTTCTTAAACGCTAATTTAAGTGATAAGCTAGTGTATATATACCAACAAAAACAGCCAGAACAACTGATTCTTCACAAAGTGAAGAATACGTGTCATTGGGTTTCTTCTTTTACTCTACAGTGGTCGCTTTCTCTTCACCTTCCAGAAGTGACGTCCATCTTTGTAGCAGAATTCTTGACGATCACTGTAGTTATCCATAAATTAAAGAGTATCACTAAGTTTCGCAGTAATTTTGACAAATTCGCTATCGGCATAATCTTTCCTCACTTGAAAATGAGGGCTTGCACGTTTAGTGCGCATTCCAATCTTTTTTTTTTTATTAAATGTATGTAAGGAGAGGTTGGTGCCAATGCGTGGCGCCGGCTACTCCTCTTCTCTTGCACAAAAGTCAACATCGCAAATTCAGTAGCAAACACAAGCACGGTTATTCAGATGTTGCCGGTATCCAAAATATTGATTATGGACGCCAGTCTAAGCGAGAATATTATATAGGGTTAATTTTCTACACCTTCAATAACAATCACTTTCTAATTACAACATGTTAATCATCAGTGGAATAGTAAAATAAGTCTAATTCGAACAATTAAAGTCGCAAATGAACCAAAGTACGTTGTCCGACTCTACATATAAATTTTTATTTACACGGAGTTGGCCTAGCAATTTCTGTTGCTGTGGAGTACATGAAAAATTATAGTCTTAACTCCTTTGGGTACTGTATCACTGTGGGTACTGTATTCCGACTTTTGAGATTCAATTGAAATGTACCAAATGTACTTTCATGTCTTTGTCTCTTGAATACAGTGACGAAAAGGTTGCCGATGCCTTGCGCGAGTTCCTTTGAGGGTCAAATATATTGAGGTCATAGAATCAGTCTTTACTCCTCTTTTTTTACTTTTATAAATGGCTTATTTATTATTCAAGTTCTCTGCTTCATTACTTACATTCTAGTTATAACTTTTTTGTTCAACTTTTATACTTTTTTTCTACAAAGACAAACTTAGACCCTTAATTTATTATGTGTTTTTTGAGAATGTTTCAGTTCTTGGTCAATCTCACAGCGTGGTTGTGAGTCACAGTTTCAAGGATCTACTCTGGGATACTATGGCCCAGTCAGTTTACAAGTCTCGGATACTTATTTTCAATCTCACATTGAGACGTCCCCACTACGCCACCGATTACCAAAGAGAGGGAAGACCACTCAACCCCTTGTCTATCCGTTTCCCTCTTGGCTATATGTCTCAATCACTTCTCACATACAGGGATTCGTGCTGGGGCCGGGAAGTAAGAGACGCTACGACCTGTTTCTGTTTACTGATTCATTTAATTTATTACTAACGGCAAACATCGTATACCCGCGTACGTCAACCACTACACAAAAAATTATAACGCATGATTTAGACACTCGCGACGTTCGACACAGGACATGCACATAAAGAAAGTAACTGCAACAATACAAGGGTATGCATATATAAAGAAAACACACGACGTCACGAATGATGAAGTTATCAGTGAATAAAACCACGCAATATCTCAACACGCTACCTCCCTTCCCGCAAAGCTAATCTAAATAGGGTGCGTAAAGTCCGTCTCACGAAAAGTCCATGTTGACGGGGGCCTCGGAGCTGGCTGTTCAAGTCGGGGCTCAGGGCTTCTTCCTGGGGTCATTGTCCAATTCGTCAGCGTCTTCATCGTCTTCGTCATCGTCGCCTTCGTCATGCCTCTCAGTGATTTCCATCTTAGTCCTCTTTCGTAACGCTCCATTCACTCGCCTCCTATCCCTAACTTTCATTCCTCATCGTACCGTCCTTGCCCCAGTCATCATCTCATCGCCTCTCATCGCTATCTCTTCGCACCGTTATCTTCCTTTTCCATTCCGTCTCTCTACCATCTCGAGCTCATTGCATCGTATCTCTGACCCCCTCGTATCGTCTCGTAGTTCCTTTTTGTAGGACCCGACTCCGCCCTACCGGGGCACCAAACCGATTGCCACTATCGACGCGGCATGTTTTCTTGTCAGTCGGAGTGTATCATCTTCGACGGCCGCCCCCGTGGCCCATACCAGTAGAAAACCCTCTCCCAAACAAATCCGAGCAAGTAACAATGTACAAACTCAAGCTGCAGAGAGAGAGATGGGAGAGCTGTCCCAAGACACTTTAATTACGGGCGAACAATGGTCCCGATGCTTCCGACAAAGTGCGTCGCCTGTACTGGCCAACGTCGGAGTTTGCAGTGTTGTGCCAAAAAGTTTTCGGCCGAACCAATTTCCCCGGTTTCTGGTACTTGATGAGCCGATGTCCAGAACGAGTCTCGACGTCTCCATGCAGCTCGGTGTCTCCCGCGAAATTCTCCGTAGTCGCCGCTTCTTCGTCATTCAACGCCGCGGGTAGCCATCCGCGCAGAACGCAGTAATGAGCCCTGGAGCCAAGGAGGCTGACGGAAAGTCAGACCCCACCGGGCACAGGCGCTGCGGCAGGGTCGCATTCCCCGAACCAACAAAAGGTGCTCTGCTGCTCCCCCATGCCACAAATCTGAAGGGTGCGCGCGGATTATTGCCACCGTACACTGTCACACTCTCTGTAGACAACAAGGCGCCGCCCGGCCCTCGTGTTCGCGGGGGGGGGGGGCGAGAACAGTAGAAATAATTCTTCCAGGTACTCCACTCCGGAATGCCCATTCGTTACACCGAAGGTTTTCTTTTCCTTTTTTTAATGCTTGGGTTTAAGAAACGACCGTAAACATTTTGAAAGGACTGGGGTTCAGTCCGTGTTTGCGGGGACGTCACACATGTTCCTGGAGTGCGCATCGGCGCTATACGGCACTCATTAAGGCATAGTCCTCAAAGCCACAGACCTCCTTCACTGTTATTGCGCTGTTCGATGCGACATTCTTCTAACAGAAGTAAAAAAAACATATGAATTCCTGTCAATAAGTTTTTTTTTTTCTTTGATAAGACCAGGCAGAACAAGCAAATGTTCGAATCCATCAGGCTGACATCATTTGGAATGCAGCAGTACCTAGTCCATCTACGTTTGCGAAAAAAAAACCCTGTGTAGTCAGAACCAGAGACGCAACGAGAATATTCACCAGATGTCACGGCCGATTTTTCGTGCCTTTCTATTGCGATATCAGTTATAAAGTGTCCGGGGCAGTTGCTAAATAGCATTGCTTTGACAAGACTAACGTGCGAAATTCGAAAACAGGGGCGGCAATTTGCCCATAATGACTGCGGCCATCCAATGGAACGTTATGCATGAACTTTCCTGAACGCTCCATCAAAACACACTCCATCAACACACTCCATCAAAACGCTCTAGGCCCTTTTTAAACCCCGCACCAAAAGTTCCACCATCTCGCGCTAGAGGGCACCTTGTGAAGATGCGAAGCAGCGGGCGCTAACGCTTATACTGGCGACGGCGCTGACGCTGGCGCTCATCGCGTCGTTGCGCTGGAGAGAAACCTGGAGAGGCGCAAAGAACGCAGTTCTAGAACGCTGTTTCTACTGGAACATGCTAATCGTTGTTAATGGACAATGAGAGACAGAAGACCTCCGATTGGACACAGAGACCCACAGTCCGCTTTCAGTTAAATCACATACTGTGATTTTTTTTATTATTCAACAATGCACACGAGAAATCTCTCACTGGCACTACCATGGAGGTCGAGATCTAGTGTCTATATACACGGGGTAGCCAGTGAACGGTTGTGGAGCACGAGAACTCGATTTTTTTTTCAAGCAGACGCTGCCTGCGCCGGCGTTCCGAGGCGAGAGAGGGAAACCATAGGAGAGGAGACAACGCGCATGCGCAATGCGGGTGTAAACACCACTGGGAGGGATGCCCGGAGGAGAGAGGGGGTAGCAAGAGACACTGCCTGCGTCGGCATTGCGAGACGAAAGAGAGGATGGAGAGTAAGAAAGGAGGGAAACGGGGCGCGTATGCGCAACAGGCAAGTTGCGCATGCGCGCCCCGTAAGCGTTACCGCCCCAGCACAGGGAGGAATGCATACAAAGGCGATAAAGCATTTACTTCAATGAAGGTGCTCAGCTTTACATCCTACATTCGCGATAAAAAATGAGGCACACAATAGTGAACATGGCACAATTTTTTCGCGCTTTGGGGGTTCTTTAAGATGCACTTGAATATACGTACGCGATCATTTTGACATTTCGATTATTCTTACGGAAAATATAAAACAAATTAGTACGCACAATGAACTACACGCGAAGTGACGGAGAGGTGTACAAAAACGACCACATTTGGAGACGCAGAACGATCAGTTGAACGTGACAAACGCGCTCGCAACATGCGTAGACTGTCATTGCGCGTCTGTGGCCATTATTCTAACCACGCAAGGCAGCCATTACTTAGCGCCTTAACTACAAGCATATCACAAACGCGGGCGTAACAACTCGCGCAACCAACAATCCAGCAAGCAGCCACACAATAAGTAAAAAGAACCGTCGCGCAAAAAAAAAAAAAAAACAAGGCATTTTCAACGTTATACCTCTCAGCTTCCGCTTTATGCACTGCGCCCGCTACTTTCGCCTCCTCCAAGCAACATGACTGCGGCGCCTCAGTTTTGAGGCACAATGCTGCACACAAACACAAACACTTCGAGCTTAAACAAAGATATATAACACAACTTTGCAGCCTCATAGCGACGCTGTGGGTCTATCATATTTTGAAAGCCATTAGGCATAACAGCACGTGTGAAAAAATGTATGTCTGTATATTTACAGAACGAAGGAAGAGCGTCTGCATACATATAACATTGTCGGAAACGTGCGTGCGGTCAAGTTGTCTATAAGAACCAGTGCCCAGATTGGCCGTCAGGAGCTACGTGCAGAGAACTGCCTCGAAAAAAACTACAAGCAGTGGGTGAACAGCCCATATATATATATATATATATATATATATATATATATATATATATATATATATATATATATATTGTCACCAATCTTGTCTCACTCAAGGAAACCTTCCGCAGAACTGCTCGTCAAGCTAGGACAAAAAGAAAAACTGCTCCAACCCAACCTCTTCGTCCTCTTCCCCACGAAAACCACGCGAATTCATGCGGCATTAAAAAGCGGCTCAATCCCAACCTCTTCGTCCTCTTCCACACGAAAACCACGCGAATTCATGCGGCATTAGTCCCCCCTTTTAAAAAGCATCGACTCGATGCTTCTAAATAAAAAGAAGAAGAAAAAAAAAACCCATAATTAGAACACGCGTTGACGCAGAGAATGACAAAGTGAGTGCCAGGGAAAACAAAGAGGGCGCACAAGCACTTGGACCATGCGCGAACACAACAGCACCAGTGGAAGAGTCAAGAAAAAAAAACACCACATGAGATCACTGTCACGTTTGCGAAGTAACTCGCAAGCACAGAGACTATTGTGTGTAGTACGGCTTGAGTCGTACGACATGCACAGTTTCGGGCCGATGTTGTCGACGTGACGACACTGTGCCGTCCGGAAGTACTTCGTATGTAAGGTCACTCACACGTCGGATAACCTTGTATGGTCCGAAATAACGGCTCAGAAGCTTTTCAGACAAGCCTGGTCGTCGGACAGGAGTCCACACCCACACTCGTTCACCCGGGTGGTATGCGACGTTTCGACGGCGAAGGTTGTAACGTCGTGCATCTGCGTCTTGTTGGTGACCGATGTTCACGCGAGCCAGTTGACGAGCCTCTTCGGCGTACTGCGTGTATTGCTCGGCTTCTGGAGAAAGAGCATCGCTATTATCGTACGGCAGCATAGCGTCAAGCATCGTTTGTACGTTGCGTCCATAAACAAGGTGGAAAGGTGAAAATCGGGTTGTTTCCTGCATTGCCGTATTGTATGCGAACGTGACGTATGGGAGGATATCGTCCCAGGTTTTGTGCTGCACGTCCACGTACATTGACAGCATGTCCGCTATGGTCTTGTTGAGCCTTTCCGTCAGTCCATTACTTTGTGGGTGGTAAGCCGTTGTTTTTCGGTGACTCGTGCAGCTCAGTCTGAAAATGTCCTCTAGCATTTGTGCCGTAAATGATGTTCCTCTATCCGTAATCACACATGACGGCGCGCCGTGCCGGAGGACGATGTGCTGCACGAAGAACTTCGCCACTTCAGACGCCGTGCCGCGGGGTAATGCCTTTGTCTCAGCATACCGGGTCAAGTAATCGGTTGCCACTATAATCCATTTGTTACCAGTGGCCGACAAAGGGAAGGGTCCTAGAAGGTCCATTCCCACGAGGTCGAAAGGTGTCCGTGGTGGTGTAATAGGGTGGAGAAGGCCCGCAGGTTTCACGGGTGGCGTCTTGCGACGCTGGCACTCGCGGCAGCCTTGCACGTAGCGGTGTACACTGGTCGAAAGTCGTGGCCAATAGTACTGCTGGCGCACTCTGGCGAGAGTCCGCGAGTAGCCCAAGTGTCCCGACGTGGGCTCGTCATGGCACGCGAGGAGGATGTCATCCCGCATGTCGGCTGGTACAACGAGGAGGAAGGCTTTGTTGCTACCTCGAGCATTTTTCTTGTAAAGAATGCCCCTCCTTAGACAAAAGGATGACAATTCGCGAGCGATGCGCCGAGGAGTGTGAGAATTTCGGCCTTCTAAGGAATCAATAATAGGGCGCAATTCCTGATCGGCTCTCTGTCTAGACATAAAGTCAGAATCACTGAGGGCTCCGAGAAAACCATCAGCATATTCCGAGTCCATATCAGGATGTCCCACGGGTGCTCGAGAAAGTGCGTCGGCATCTTCGTGCTTGCGCCCAGACCTATACACAATCATGATGTCAAACTCTTGCAAGCGCAAACTCCACCGAGCGAGACGACCAGACGGGTCACGGAGATTGGCCAGCCAACACAGCGAATGGTGATCGGTCACCACCTTGAAGGGACGGCCGTAGAGGTAAGGTCGAAACTTTGCCGTTGCCCACACGACTGCGAGGCATTCCTTCTCTGAAGTGGAGTAGTTGGCCTCGGCTCGAGAGAGAGTACGACTGGCGTAAGCTATGACATGTTCTACGCCGTTGTGCCGTTGTACAAGGACAGCGCCAAGTCCGACGTTGCTTGCATCCGTGTGAACTTCGGTATCAGCGTCCTCATCAAAATGCGCAAGAACAGGTGCCTCTTGCATTCGCTGCCGTAACTCTGTGAAAGCTGCTTCTTGCTCTGTAGTCCAGGCAAACGGTACATCATCTCGGGTGAGTCGCGTGAGCGGTTCGGCTATCGTCGAGAAGTTGGTAATGAATCGGCGATAATAAGCACACAAGCCGAGAAAACGCCGTACCGCTTTTTTGTCTGACGGCACAGGAAAGGTGGCGACTGCTGCAGTTTTTTCTGGGTCAGGCCGCACTCCATCCGCACTCACAACATGTCCCAGAAATTTCAGCTCATCGTAGCCGAAATGGCACTTCTGGGGTTTTAGCGTGAGTTCGGCCGAACGAATAGCTTCCAGAACCATTCTTAGACGCTTCAGATGTTCTTCGAAACTCTCGGCAAAGATGACCACATCATCAAGGTATACAAGGCAGCTTTGCCACTTCAAGCCAGCGAGGACGGTATCCATCATTCGCTGGAATGTTGCGGGAGCCGAACAGAGGCCGAAAGGAAGAACTCTGAATTCATAAAGCCCATCGGGAGTTACAAACGCTGTCTTCTCTCTGTCTCGCTCATCGACCTCTATCTGCCAATAGCCGCTCTTCAAATCTATCGATGAAAAATACTTCGCGTGTCGTAGCCTGTCGAGAGAATCATCAACCCGTGGAAGCGGGTAGACGTCTTTTTTGGTGACGCTATTGAGTTTCCTGTAGTCAACACAGAATCGCAGCGTTCCGTCTTTCTTCTTTACTAGAACGACTGGCGAGGACCACGGGCTGCTCGACGGTTGTATCACCCCGTCGTCAAGCATCTCCTTTACCTGCGTCTGTATAGTCTCGCGTTCTTTAGCCGAAACACGGTAAGGTTGCTGGCGGATTGGGCGAACATCATCGTCGGTAATAATTCGGTGCTTTATGAGGGGTGTTTGACCGACTCTAGATGAAGAGGCGAAGCAAGATTTAAATTCCTTCAGCAGGGTATGCAGTGCGGCCTTCTTCTCGTCCGAAAGCTTCGAACTGACGTCGATGTGGTCCAGAAACTTATCTCCATCAACCATTTCCTCGGATGCGAAGCACTCGGTGACATCCGCTACACGGTCTCCGAAGGCCACGGTGGTGCCGCGGAAAAGATGTCGGTGCTCGAAGTTAAAATTTGTGACGAGTATCTGCGACCGTCCGTCACGCACACGCAGAATGCTTCGCACTGCACACACACCTTGAAGCAGTAAAAGGGATACGTTGCTCTCGGCGACCACGTCACCGTCTTGGAGGTCTTCACAGGTGACTTCTACGAAAGCAGTCGCTCGGGGAGGCAACGTCACGCTTTCGTCGGCAACACGCAGCGCAGGTCTACGACAGCTATCAGCGCCTCGATCGGTTGCAAGTTGCGTCGAGAAAGTCACCATTCGCTCGCGGAGATTTATGATCGCGCCATTCTCTCGAAGGAAGTCCATTCCAAGGATGAGCTGACGAGAACAGTCGCGTAGTACGAGGCAGGTTACCACAAACGTTGACTCGCGTATTTCCACTCTTGCGGTACAGCGACCCAATGGAGTAATAACGTGGCCTCCAGCAGTGCGAATACGCGTCCCATTCCAAGGTGTCATCACTTTCTTAAGACTGGTTGCCAATTTTCCGCTCATAATAGAATAATCTGCACCTGTGTCCACCAATGCGCTGACCTGAAGACCGTCTATCAGCACGGGAATGTCGAGTGAGACTCGGCCACTGGGTTCAGACGCACAATCCGGCATTTCTCTCGCACTGCACTCAGACGTCAATTCAATGTCTGCAGCGTTTTGTGGAAGCGTCGATAGGAGGTCTTCCGCACTTTTAGTCCCAGCGACCTCGCCCCCGAAGGTCGCTGCCTTCAGTTTTCCCGACGAGGGCTTGGGGAACGTCCCCGTGCCATCGTACTGAGACGTGGTCCAATAGCTGCGGGTCGTCGTGGAGATGGAGACCGCGATTGACGCCGTGGGAAAGGCAGACGTTGCTGCGCGAGGTAGTCCTCAATTTCTCTTGGCCTCTGACCAACTAGGGGACGAGGCGAATGAATAGAGAAACCGCGCAGTCCAAGTTGTCGGTATGGACATTCCCGGTAGATGTGACCGGCTTCACCGCAATGGAAGCAGAGGGGTCTTCTATCCGACGTACGCCAAATATCGGACTTCCGCGGAGGGGCACGGCGACCGTCGATGTCCAAACCAGCATGCGCAGATTGAATTGAAACTGGCGGCATCGTCTGGATTGGGACTGCAGGGCTTGAGACCGGCATGGAAGTGCGCAGAGCTTCGGCATATGTGCGGTTCCCAACATCAGTGGACGCAGGAGGTGGTTCTAGATTTGTAACCGTTGGTTGAGGGCGACGGCTGTGAAGCACCTGCTGGACCTCGTCCCGAATAATATTGGTGATGCTGCTTACCTCCGGCTGTCTCGCCCCGTGTAGTTTCGCGATTTCCTCGCGGACGACGGAGCGGACGATTTCGCGAATCCACTCAATGCTGTTGCTCCCGAAGCTGGCGGAAAATTCAGTAGGTGATGCAGAATTCACTTGCCGGTTGAGTAGGGCTGACCGCTGATGAAGTACCCTCTCCATCGTAGTGGCTTCGGTCAGGAATTCTGCTACACTCTTCGGAGGACTCCGCACTAGACCAGCAAAAAGCTGCTCCTTCACGCCTCGCATCAGATAGCGTAGCTTTTTTTCTTCTGGCATTGCCGGATCCGCTCGCCTGAAAAGCTGCGTCATGTCCTCCACGTACATGGTGACGGTCTCATTAGGCATCTGGATGCGTGAATGCAATGCACGTTCAGCACGATCGCGGCGGTCGGGGCTCCGGTAGGTCTCCAAGAGGCGATGCTGGAACTCGCGCCAGGATGTCAAGACATCACTTCTGTTCATGAACCACGTTCGGGCGCCGTCTTTCAAACACGCGTAGACGTTGCGGAGTTTGGCGGCTTCGTCCCAGTAGTTGATCGCTGCGACGTGTTCGAACTCGCTCAGCCAGTCGTCCACATCCTCAAACAGCTCTCCGTGAAAGGGACTAGGCATCAGCGGGTTCTGGACAGTGCAATAAATTGGTGCCGACGACGTAGGAGTTTCCATGACGCCTTGAGGCGAAGTCATAGTCGCTCTATGGATAAGCTGTGCCGGTGTCTCTGGTGGTAGGCCTCGTTGGCGGCGGCTTGTTCTGTGAACTGGCGTGTCCACGGGCACAGGGCTTGTGTTCCGGCTCCTGGATGGGCTCTTGTGCATGGGGTGCGTCGTCAGTTGTCGTACCCAGCAGCTCCACCAATCTTGTCACCAATCTTGTCTCACTCAAGGAAACCTTCCGCAGAACTGCTCGTCAAGCTAGGACAAAAAGAAAAACTGCTCCAACCCAACCTCTTCGTCCTCTTCCCCACGAAAACCACGCGAATTCGTGCATGTCGTACGACTCAAGCCGTACTACACACAATAGTCTCTGTGCTTGCGAGTTACTTCGCAAACGTGACAATATATATATATATATATATATATATATATATATATATATATATATATATATATATATATATATATATATATATATATATATATATATATATATATTGTAACGCGGACTGAAAGAGCGAGGAAGAAGAAGAGATCGGACGCGCTCGAGCGATGGTGATTCGGCAGTGACGGTAGAGCGCTGACATTTTTCATTGTAAATAAACCCATCACATCCGTAACAGCTTTGGTGGAGCGGTGCTGGGTAACTTGCCATCCTGGACCCCGCAGCAGAAGTTCTTCGAAGAAGCAGACGCTTAGCTGGCCTACCTCCGGACAACATCAGCATGAACGACGACACAGCAATCCCATCGACGTCCTATGCTGCTGCATCCACCAGTGCCACCGACACGGCACAAGGTGGCTGTCGACCTCGACAACCAGACTACTGGGCACCTGAGCCACGAATTTTCTCAGGTAAAACTGACGAAGACGTGGACGCTTGGCTAAAACACTTCGAGAGAGTGAGCCGCTACTATGAATGGGGCGCATCGGCGAAGCTCGTGAACGTAGTATTCTTCCCTGCCGGGACAGCCTTGCTTTGGTTTGAGAACCATGAACATGTCCTCCCCACTTGGGATATATTTGTTAAGGAACTGAAGGCCTGCTTTGGGGACACGAGTTTCATGAAAAAGAAAAGCTGAGCAAACGCTGTCACGTAGGGCTCAGTTGCCCGGCGAGACGTGCACAACCTACATTGAAGAAGTGTTGAAGCTTTGCGGAATTGTCAACGCAAATATGTCTGATGAAGACAAAGTCGGTCATTTGTTGAAAGGCATCGCCGAGGACGTGTACAATTTTTTGATAACAAAAGAAAACTTGAACACTCCTTCGATTTTCAGGCAGCAGTGTCGCGCATTCGAGGCGTTGAAGACCCGAAGAATTTTACCCAAGTTCGGGCGCTTGGACAATGTTCCCACTGTCGCAAGTATGGACGTCGCCACCTGCGAAGACATTTTCTACCTCGTACGTCGGGTAGTTCGAGAAGAGCTCGTACGACTTCAAGCAGGTGACGTTCACCACCAATGCTCGTTCGCCGCGTGCCCCGAACCACCTCCCTACTGGATGCGAGAGCGTCACGTCGAAAACCGACCACGCACAGAAACTGCAGATTTTACCCCGCGGCTTCCGTTTTCCCCGACGGGTCGTGGCCACCACCGGATGTCATCATCTCGACGTGCCTCTGCGGACCCCCGACCGTCGTCAACCAGGCCTCTACCAGAAGATTACTATGCTTCATCACAAAATGTTCCTGCGGAGCACGACCCGTCTCCGCGTACTTCTGCCACCTCTGCTCCGGCTAACGTAAGTCGACAAGTCCCCGTTTGCTACACATGTGGTCTCCCAGGGCATATTTCGCGCTTCTGTCCCAGACGGCCGCCTGCACCGCCACGTTTTTCGACGTATCCGGCTCGTATGTACGAAACGCCTGTGCCGCCACGTTTTTCGACGCACCCGTCTCGTATGCACGACACCTGGACCTCTCACTCGGCCGACCACCGTTCCCGACAGAAATGGCCTAACGAATTTCGCAGCGAGTCCCCTGCCTCCGAGAGAAGCCTGACGCCGCCTCCGACACGGTCCCGCCGGTCGCCGTCTCCGCGTCGTCGGTCACCTTCCCCGCATCAGCTGGGAAACTAACTGGTGCGACCGATGGAGGTGCGGTCGCGGGACGGTCAGTTTCGCCAATTCCTCCTTCTGCTGTGATGTTGATGAACAAAGTGCGTGTGTGTATAGACGGTGTAGATACTCTTGCTCTTGTAGACACTGGTGCTGCTGTTTCGGTTATGAGCCTTCGTTTCAAACATCGTTTCTTGGGTCACAAAGTTATGTTCGCGTGGAATCATAAAGAAACTTTTCGTGGAGTTGGAGGTGAAACGTTATGCCCTGTTGGTATTTGTTCAGTTGTACTCACGATTGGTGGACAAAATCTCCGAGTTGAATTCACCGTACTGGCCCGCGCAACTCATGACATCATTTTAGGGATAGACCTCCTTCATGAATGCGGCGCTACGCTTGACTGTGTAACTGGAGAGATTCTTCTACAAAGTACGTTGCCCGCTGCAATAGTTGACGATTTTCCGACTCTGCCCATCGATGCTCTTTCATTGTCTGAAGATGTGACGATCCCTGGTCGGACAGCAGTGTTTGTACCCGTATGCTCTTCTCATGTCCGCTCAGGACCCTGCACTAGACTTGTGGGGCCTGATCATGCAAACGCCATTAAGAAGAATGTGCTGGTCCCACGGTCTGTCCTTACAGCCATCGACGGACATGCTTGCTTGTGGGCACTCAACGCAGCCTCAGAGCCTGTTGTTCTACCAGCCGGATTCAAACTGGGTACGTTCGAGGAGCAGGCCACAATTGACGTGAGAATGGTCTCAAAGTCTCCAGCTATCAGTCAGACTGCGCCCAACTACTCAGCCGAGATTAAACGTATGATCAACAAGTCATTGCCTTTTTCCGAGCAGAATGTCCTTGAGGAGGTACTTACACGCTACGCGGGAGTCTGATTTCGCTCAAAACAAGCGTTGTTCCATGTTGCCCGAATCCCGTATGCACCACCGCATCAACACGGGAGATGCTACACCGATACGCCAGAAACCCTATCGCGTATCCCCGTCAGAGAGGCAAGTGATCGCCGATCAGGTCAACGACATGCTGCAGAAAGGCGTTATTCAAAAGTCAAGCAGTCCCTGGGCAGCTCCTGTTATATTGGTAAAAAAGAAAGACAACTCTTGGCGATTCTGTGTAGACTACCGCCGTCTCAACGCCGTCACAAAGAAAGACGTGTATCCGCTACCAAGCATCGACGATGAGTTGATTGTCTGCACTCGGCCGCCTACTTTTCGTCTGTCGACCTAAGGTCTGGATACTGGCAAATACCAATGCATCCGTCTGACAAAGAGAAGACTGCTTTTGTCACGCCTGATGGATTATTTGAATTCAACGTTATGCCGTTTGGCTTATGCAATGCCCAAGCTACCTTCGAGCGATTCATGGACTCCATCCTTCGCGGTCTCAAATGGGAGATATGTATGTGTTATCTCGATGATGTAATTATTTTTGGCAAGACATTCCACGAACACAACCATCGGCTTAGCGTTGTTCTAGACTGCGTCAAACAAGCTGGTCTCGTTTTAAACGCAAAGAAGTGTCATTTTGGTGAGCGTCAAGCCCTTGTGCTTGGATATCTAGTTGACAAGCACGGTATAGGACCAGACCCGCACCAAATCAGTGCTGTCCGAGACTTAAAGCAACCGACGTCTTTGAAGGATCTCCGTAGCTTCGTGGGCCTGTGTTCTTATTTTCGTCGGTTTATCAAAGACTTCGTCCAGCTTGCTCATCCCCTGACAGAGTTGCTCCGCAAAAACACTCCATTTCGATGTACGATTGAGTGTGAGGCTGCTTTAGAGCAGCTGAAGTATTTGCTTACTTCCGGGCCTCTCTTGCGCCATTTCGACCCGGAGGCACTCACGGAACTGCATACAAATGCCAGTGGTATCGGAGTTGGTGCCGTGCTAGTTCAATATCACGATAGCCGGCAGCACGTCGTGGCGTATGCAAGTCGTACTTTGACTAAGGCGGAGAGGAATTATACGGTGACCGAACCGGAATGTCTTGCAGTTGTTTTCGCCGTCCAAAAGTTCAGACATTATTTGTACGGCCAGCAGTTCAAGATCGTCACAGATCATCATTCTCTTTGTTGGCTTGTCGGACTACGTGACCCAGCTGGTCGGTTGGCTCGCTGGGCCTTACGGCTTCAAGAATATAATTATTCTGTGACCTACAAGAGCGGTTGATGTCACGCAGATGCCGACTGCTTATCTCGTCTTCCATCTCCAACTGTGGATGCTGATGATGATGATTTTGACATCTATCTGGCCGCAATCTCATCCAACTCTCAAATTTGGATGTCTTTCGTCACGAACAACAGCGTGACCCTTAAAACCAATGATTGATGTGGCTCGTAGCTCTAAACGTGCCACGCCATTCGTGATTCATGACGCCCTACTATATCGCAAGAATTACTCCAGCCATGGTTCCACACTACTTGATTTGATTTGTGGGGTTTAACGTCCCAAAACCACCATATGATTATGAGAGACGCCGTAGTGGAGGGCTCCGGAAATTTTGACCACCTGGGGTTCTTTAACGTGCACCCAAATCTGAGCACACGGGCCTCGACATTTCCGCCTCCATCGGAAATGCAGCCGCTGCAGCCGGGATTTGAACCCGCGACCTGCGGGTCAGCAGCCGAGTACCTTAGCCACTAGACCACCGCGGCGGGGCGGTTCCACACTACTACTCGTCGTGCCAGAATGCCTACGTCTTGCGGTATCCCTACTTGAAAGTTCCGTATGAAATCTTACGGAAAATATATGGACTCCGTAACATTTCCTTATGCTACATACGAAAACTAATGGAGTTTTATGGAAATATACGGAAGTTGTATGGCATTTACGGAAAGCTTCTTATGGAATATATGGAAGGATAAGGAAATTGTATGGCGTATACGGAAAGCTTTTTATGGAGTATACAGAAAGATAAGGAAAATGTATGGCATATATGGAAAGCTTTTTATGGAGTATATGGAAGGATAAGGAAGTTTTATGGCGTGGATGGAGTGAGTTTTATGGAAAATATGGAAAGATAAGGAAACTTATGGAGCATACGGAGAGTTCATTATGGAAGATTTGGGAGGATAAGGAAAGTGTATTGAGTGTACAGAAGCTTTCATAAGGAAAATACAGAATGTAAGGTCTTACGGAAATATACAAATTTTGTAAGGTGCTTTCGAAAATGTGCAATAGTGTATGAAAGGAATGTGGATTGTTGCAAAAATGTGGAAACTGTACAGTTGTTGTCACATTTTCAGCAGGAAATACGAGCTCTATAAAGTTATAAATGAATGCACAGTGACATATATAGTACAAAAGAATAACGCAGGCTAGTCTGTGTTGTCAGTCACCGTTGTTCGCCCTTTTCCAGAATGAATAGAACTTCTGCAGATGACCAGGTGCTAAAGTCTGTCACACGGAAAATGTGTCATTCACAAGGAATGACAATAACTGTCATTTTACTTGCATGCTCTCACACGAAAACAAATCAAGCAAGCAAAGCATAATTCAAGGGCTCGTTTTTTGGTAGAAACAATAATAATGAGAGCTAAATTCAATGTGAATGAACTTGTCAATATTAATGAAACTGTTCTCATTAACATTGGCAAAGAGAAATGTCATTTTAAAATATCGACCATGAGCTTAGCTCTTCTGAGCACGGACAAAAGAAATGAAAATCTATGAAAACTAATTGCATGTAGCCTAAAAATAATTTTTTATTGATAGTATATGTGCTCCTACAATATAGATACAGCTATACACAACTTGTCACAGCTTCACGACAGAAACGAGGTAGGGGCAGAGGGAGTGGTCAGAAAAATAATTAAGTATGAGAGCACAACTGATATGTATGGACACATAATGGTGCTTATCATTGATGCACGGATGGTCGTGTATAGAGCTGGGTCGTTTTGAGATCTTCAAAAGCATTGTTTCAGACCACCATGCAGATTACGCTTCCATTGTAGTGCTACATAAAACACAACTTATGGGCCAGCTTTAATGAATAAAAAGATTATAGGTTAAACAAATGCTTTAAAATATATCATATCATGGCTGCATGGACGCATACAAGCTATGTAAAGCGCAATAAAGTGAGGACGCATGAGCTTCTCTTGATGCTTCAGTTCTACGTAGATGCTTCAACTGTGCTGCAAAGAAATTTAACCAATGTCTGTGTGTGCAACATTGTCCATTTTAAACTATCTATATGTATATATAAAATTCCTACTGCGGGTTAAGCTACGTAGCACTCCATAACTCTTCCTTTTATTAAGGGCAATTTTTCAAACAATCAACATTATTAATTTTCTGTCTCATGACTTCGTGCCGGCAATTCTTGGTTTGGCTCGATCACAATTGTGCAGCCCTTATTTTGGAGGAATCAAAAAACATCAACCAAAATATATTTTGGAACTGCTCCTCGGTGATATTGCCTTCCCTCAACTGCCACAGCTTGAGATGAGTCATATAACAAGTCTCGCGCATACCTAGGGCCTACCCTTGAGGAAACTGGTCCGGCTGTGAAATGCTCAGTTTTTTCTCAAATAAACTTTTTGGTTTGAGTTTTCTCAGTTCTCGAGTCCCTTCACAATAAAGCAGACCCAATGTTCCCTTTAGTCCTTAATTTTGCTATATTATGAAATAAATAAAAAAATTAATACTGAAAATTAAAATACTAATAACTGTTGCGCAAAAAACACAGTCCCACATACGTACTTGAACGCAGTATTGCTTTTATTTTGTTTTATAACCTAAGGAATTAGAAAAAATAGCAGTACAATAAAAACGTTGAAAAAAAAAACAAAAAAGAATTTAACTTTTGGCGGGACTCGAACCTGCGCCACTCAGTTGTGCTCGTGCACGTGAACCGAGTGCGTTAACTAGCTAAGCTATTCGCGCAAACCAGTGAAGTAGTGTTTAAGTTATGCATATAAATTTGCTTTTCACACGCTATGTGTTGGCATATTTATGTACGATATGCGATCGTATCTATTGTTGTGTGCATACGTTTTGTGATTGTATATACGTCACATGCTTTTCGCATGTCTTTCAACTATAGATTGCTGCCCCGCCGCGGATGAAAACAAGTATTTTTACATCCACACAGAAGCTTGAGCAGTTGAAGGTTGTTTCCCGGGGCTCTCTTGCGATTGAGTCGGCCACCACAGGGAATTAGAGTGATATGCCATTAATCCCTGCATCTAGCTGTATTCCACTTAGTAGCTCTATCACTTGATGACAAATCGAGCGCGGGGCGCGACGTTATTGCGCACGACCATGCCTCGCGTAGTGGCGACATCAGCTGATTGCGCCGGCCCGCTTGCTTCGATTTGCTTCAGAGCAAAGAAATGTCATACCTTGAAAGATTGCGTACTGCACTATATCAAAATGTTACTGCTTTGTAGCCATCCTATTATTCATTGAGAATTGATAACTCTGACATCACTACTGTAGAGCTTTGCGTCGGCGACACGCACCGAACGTGAAACCGCACTACGTCTGTCGTAGAAGCAGTAGGAGGCTGTCGTCTGCTAGAACAAAAACAAAACAAAAACCTGCGAAAATATTCATAAGTTGTAACTTGTTTTTTGAATAACCGTTTATCACTTTTAAAGTTATTTTGCCAGATAACATACATTTTTTTTTAGTTTATAGCAGCGACAGATGTTTTTTTTTTTCCTCACACAGATATCCAAACCAAATCCATTCACAGCTAAAGCCACATGTTGTTTGTCTTTGTCTCCGTGGGTAGCTCTCTCCTGTGTTCGCGCTGCTACACACGAGAGCACGAAATGTCAAATTTACGCAAGGAAGCGCCGTTCCTCGTTCGTGTGATGTGCTGAGATTGCGCCCTATTCCCGCGGTTGTTCGAGTGTGGATCAAGTGCGAGTCGTCCAAGGAATCGGCGGGTTGGGCGGGCGCTCGAAGGACTCCGAGGTGACGGCTGACGCCTGTGGTTGCTTCCCTCAGGACAGTGTGAAAGAAACTAAAGGTAAGGGGGACACTTTTTTATGTAGACCAAATATGCCACTCAGTGCAAGTGTGTGTTGCTGCACTCGAACGAGGCGTCGTGAAACGGCAACCTTACGCGCCTTTGCGAGTGCGGTTGCCGATTCGCTTTGACAACGCTAACGCTAGCAGAGCCATGGCGCATCGGCGCGGCCTTACTGGAGCTCATTCGAGACAACTGCGGCAACATGCATGTGTATGGTGATCGATTTTTTCATATGTGCAGTGTAGTGAGGAAGACGCACACGGCGCTTGCTACGTTGTTGATTAAACGAAGCCTGCAGTGCCATTTGATGGAAAGCAGCATTTTGTTTACGTTCGCGGGCGATACAACTCGTAACTTGGCTCGATTCACCTAGCCAACCGCCTAAGTGGGTTGATTAGCATACGTTCACGGTAGAGCGTTATTATGCCCCTAAACAGGGGCGTGTGCTTCTTAAAAGATATAATGTGTGTGCCTAGTGTAGAGAGAGAGGTGTTCGTGCAATCTGCATATGTACCTGCAAGACGCTTTTGCTTGTAACTAATAATGTACCGGCCAGCACCTACATTGTACGCCTGACTTTGAAGAAAACTTGCATGCACAATGTGAGATTTTGTAATCTGCGAGAGTTGCTTTTTATAAAATAATACACTGCCAGCATGTTCAAAATATGTTTCGCTGCTGTGTGGCAGGGGTGCGGTTATCATAGTGTTGTGTAGTTGCTGATGCAAGCACTTATAGTTTTGATGCGTTAATATTTCTCATCTAACTCATCAGGTGTTTGGCTGTTTCAGCACAAACAAGGCAAAGAGAGAAGGAAGACGGGTAATGACAGGAGGAGTGCCGACTTTTGTTTGCAGGAGAATGCCCATGTTGGTGTATTTATTGTGACAGCCTTTCTGTGTTGCTTTCTTGCCCAATTTATGCAACAACACAGTTGTCAGCAATATGAGAGAGAACACTGAAATTAGCTTTTAAAGATCATGGTGACTAAATGCCTAGTAATTCACAGCACAAAGTAACAACAAAAGACATCAGTATGATTATTGTGGACGAGTACAGTCTTGCATCTAAAAAATATATTGTGCAAAATGTTGCCTAAGTAAGAAACCTCTCTATGTTTGCAAATAGTGTGACGTCACTTCGAGCGCCGTGCCAGCCATTCCCTCCCTCTGTGCAAGGGCTGGTTGGCAAGGGAGTTGTTTGTGACGTTCCTGATAGACCACTGAGATGTATGCGATTCTAAACCTGCAGCCTAATATATACGTAATCTTTTGCGCAGTTACATCGCTGCATCTGACACCTACAACTTATTTGCATATTTACATTGCTCCCTTAGGACCTAACACACAAACTTGTTGTTTGCATTGTCACTTCATGAATATCGAGCGGTAAAGGTACTGAGTATATGTGAAACAAGAATCTCTGCTTATTACATGAAGACATATGAGGCCTTCGATAAAACGAGTTATACCTTTATTGGGCTTGCGTACTCGTCGGGGCGATTCATACATGCAGCTTCAGCAAATGGTATCTTCCAGCCCGGTGACCATGCAATTTTTTTCTGCTTATAGCGCAAACACTGAGATGTACCCACTCGCAGATGGTCGCGTCAAGTGAATATTTACCTTGACTAAAATGTCGAATCAAGTTTTTTCATCGACCGGTCCCTGCCATGAGTGCTAACGTCTTCGCGAACAAGACACATTGTTATTGACACTGCACACACCACACACAATATTCTCAGTTGAACCAATATTCTCAATACTTTCAATGCACACTACATGCCGCAATCAACAGTGCACATTTTTGAAGACTATGCCACTGTTCCTCGCACAGGCCACCACGTGTGTTCACTTCTTCAAGATAAACAGACAGCGTGGCAAATATTTTACCACACAGCTAGATGTTTGCTGACACATACTACAGCTAATGTCGACATTGTAACGTGAAGTGTAAGCTTTGAAAAATTAAAGCTTGCCCCAAACACCGCACAACTGTACCGGGCTGAGCCACCAGCGGGAGTGTTTTTCCAGCCACACCTTTTACATGTGCCAGTGACATCATGCTGTGACGTACCTCGGTAGGGGCCTATCGCTGCATACTTTATGTGAATGAGGGTCCTGTTAGTGAAAGCAGGCATTGTTGATTTCGTAACTTGTTCATTCCCAACTGGACCTTCATTTGCACGAGTTGTCTGACTGATATTCAGGCGAACTTTTGTGCAATAATTTATACAGTTGGCAGTCTGTGCTTGCTCCCTACTGTTGTTACTGGTGTTTCTTGTTGTTACTTTGCACTGCTCATTACTGCTCACCTACAAAAACTAGCCCATCTTGCTGCTGTTTTGGACAAGATGCAGCTGGCAAGTGCGATAGTGTTTATAACTCTAAATTCTCAAGCAGAAATTATCGTTTCATATTCAGTTAGTTGCATTCATATCAGTACATTATAAGAAATCATTGATTAAAGATTAATCCGTGTTCCTTCACATAATTCTCACAACTTTTATATCAATTTGAATGGTGTTTATAAAAAACTTGGGTTTAAGCTAAACTTCATGCTCTTTTCTTGAACAGCTGACAAAACGCTATTGGATGCTTACTTGCCATGAATTGGACTGTGTTTGAAATACATTGCAATTCTTCACCGGACTGCCAGTACACTTCACATTGGGGGAACATTTATTAACCATGGATTGATTAATTAAGAACGGAAAGAAAGAAGTGGCAGGCCGGGATACATGATATTGGCATCCGTTTTGCTACCCAGCGCATTATCATGCAAACTTTCCTATAGAGTGGTTATGCGCCTTGCATGTGTGTCTGTAAACCAAGAACTTTGGGTGAACTATATTTTTCTTACAAATGGTTGCAGGACTGTGGAGGCTGTAGGGCTGCTTAGGAATGGTGGAATCCCTGGACATGTGTTCAACCTTGCTGCATCAGCTCCTTGGTGTTTTCACGGCATCTTTACAGATGTGTTGGGTGAGTAAAGCAAGCAGGTTTCAACACAAGAAAAAGTATAATATGGCAGCACCTCCTGTGCGTGCCTTACTTCCCAAGTATATCAAATATTTATCTTGCACCTTGTGGCCTGTAATTTTTAAAGAGACACTTCTTTTTGCTTTATATTTGAGTATTGATGCTTCGACAGCAATGTATTTGTGTTTGACAGCAAGTGTTCTTGAACAAATAACTGATCTCAATAATGACAACACACCCTCCATACTTGGTCCTTAGCATAAGCTAGCACATACCTGTAGCAGATTCAATTATTAATTTTTTGCTGGGATGATAATGGGCAAGTAGCAACGGCAAGTTCAGATTGGAGTGGTCGGTGACGTCTGTTTAGGCTCTGCCATATTGCTTTGCAACCAGAGTTACTTGTGGCCACATATACAATGAAGCCACATGACGTGCATTCTAAATGAGATTACCATATCACATTTCGCTGCATCTCAATGTGTGCCAAACAAATGCAGATATCATTAGCTTGCCACTATAAAGGGATACTAAACCAACACAAGGTTGAAATTTAGTCGTGGAGTTGCAGCTGTGTATGACTCCACAACGGATGCATAGCCGTGATAATTTGTCTATATGTTGTCGCAATAGTAATGTTACACACATTGTACGATACAAAAGAGGTCCTCGCTTATTTCGCTTTTTTTTGCAATGCTTCTTTCTTGTCTCTTCTTGCCATGTGCTCCTCCTCACTGTACAAGGAGCAAGAGTAGTGGGCACACAAACACGTATTTAAAAAAAATGTTGTAAGGTGAGCACTGAGAAGCTGAACACTTCCGAAAGGCTCAAGGAGGTAAAGGTATTGTTTCTAGCTACTTTTTGGGCACCCACAGCTAGTTGTGCTGCTGCAGTTAAAAAATGAGTTAAATGTTAAAAATTAATTGGAGGTGGTTTGGCACCCATAATTGCAGTTACATACAGAACTAGGTTTCAATGCGTAAGCAAAATCTGTTCACTCTAAATCAATCTTAATGATATCTGAAATTCAGGAAATATTCACAGAAAAGCTCAGGAAAAGGCTAAGTGGTTGCCCCTTGAACGTGAAGGAGATACCCTTCTTCTAAAAGGTCAATAGACAGTCTAGTAGTCTCGATATTACATGCACTATAAAATATTCTGGTGTGGTGCTTTTCATGCATGTTATAATGAGAGGGGTTTTTAATACAACTGTTGTAACTTTGCCCTGCGTTGCTGAAATTCGTTCACATAGTTATAATACATGAATCACTTTATGCCTTTTGATTTTATGCAAATGGTTTGCTTACCCAGTCGGTTTAACTTGATTTGGATAAAAACATAAATGCTCTAAACTTTTTTTTATTATACAGCAGCTTTATTTTTAAAATACGCGACCATTGATGTGAACACAGTTGGTGGCGTGCTTGATTAATCCTTCACTATCACCACTCTAACTACACCTGCTACAGTGCATAGTGTGACAAAGGTAATGGTACTTAACATTACTGGCAGCATACACTTTTATGTCTCAAAATGTGTTAAAAAGCCTGGTAAAAATGTGTGTACGTTTTTTTTTTTGCTCCAACTAAATATTCTGGTCTACTCAAAATAGCTTCCGCTCTTTTAAGGTCCTCAAACTATTAGGTGTTCAAAAGAAGTATCAATGCCATATGCTTTCTTTGTCAGCCTACTCACCACTCTAATAATGAGAATTACCCGACAACATTACCCAGTAAAATATAGGGATGTTATAAAAAGTAATGTCAATTCAATTGTCAAGAAACGTTGCCAAGTTACATTTTTGTTCACTTTTCTTTTCATAATTTTGTTAAAGTTACTTTTGATAACATCCCCTAGAATTTGTTTGGCATCATTTTCTACTAGTTCTCATTATAATGTGTTCAACAAAGACAACAAACCCTTAAATTTATAGTTCTTTCCTTTACTCATGAATCTGAAACAGTGAATCTCAGTAATCTTAGCAGTGTGTGACTTGTTTTTTTTTTTTTTTTTTTTGATCAGTTGTGCATGTGTTCAAGTACATGCATTTAGGTGGGAGGGTGAACCATTGCCACCTCCTGTGACTAGCAGATTTTCTGAGAACTGACAGATGCATAATGCTGCCAAAGAAGTATAGGGATATTGGAAGTAATCGTAACGTAATTGCAATCGTAATGTAATTGCCAGTAGGCAAAAAAAAGGTGTGCCACACTTGCCATAATGGTAACAAGCAGCGCTGACTGACTCTTCCATGTATAAATGCACATATATACCGTACAAAATGGAAGAGGGATAGCCGCCATGGTAGCTCAGTTGATAGAGCATCGGACATGTTATTCGAAGTTCGCAGGCTCGGTCCCTGTACAGGGCAGGTTATCTTTTTTCCTTCTACTTTTCTTTCTTCACAATTACAACACTTCTATTCTTCTTGAAGACTTTCTGGTGTAAAAAAGGTACCTTATAATCTGAAGAGGCAAACAGAATGTGCCAGTGCACGAGTTAGCTCTTGTAGTGGTTACAAGTAAGATATGTTTTGAAGAATAAATCATTCTGCCACTTGCCTAAAGAATGGCTACAGGACATGGCACTGGATGCACTTTGTTATTTTTGAATCAAGCTATCTTGTATTCTATTTTTATAAATTACATGGGATACACATGACGGTATCACACACTTTAATGCCACAAAGATTATGCAGAGAACAATGTTATAAATGCGAAATTGCATAAGGATAAAATGAAAACTGCACCCTCAACGAGAATGTACAGGGAGCACAGGGTGCAGGCGTCATTCCTTCTGCCCGTGCTTTTCAAGTGCGAGCTGTTTTTTCCTCGTTCTGACCAACTAACTAAATTGAGATGTGTTGTTATAGTACAAGAAGATGCTCCTCGGGAAACTAGGTTTGTCTCAAACTCTGTGTGTGTCTTTCAATCTATATGGTGCCCGGTTCAAGAGTTCATGCAGACCAGATCGTGTAAAACAGGACCGTGTAAAATGGACCGTGTAAATAAAATAAAATGGACCATGTAAATAAACAGGATCGTGTAAAATGTCGTTTTCGTGTGCAACTGTAGTTGTGGTTGTGCTGAATGACCTTTCTTTATGTACACTACATAACAAACTTGCTCCTTTAGAGTCGAGCGCATCTTCGGATCGATTGTAAATGTTTGTAAATGTTTGCATATGCGAGGCCTTAAGTTTTATAAGAAATTGCTCAGTGTGCCGCGAGGAAATGTGTGTTCAGCGAAAATTTGCATATCATTATATACAACTCTTAAAGCCTCGTCTACAACTTTGTGCAGGTTGACTTTGAGCAGAAAACGAGGAGCACCAGCAGCCCCCAGAAAAGAGCAAGCACCCTCCAAGCTCCCGAAGCTCTCTTCGACAGGAACATCATGGTCACTGTGTGGCATTGAAAGCCATTGCAAGGAGTGCCTTATCAGTACACTGTGCTGCTCTTTCATCGCAGAAGACGAAGTTGACCACTCTAGAGGAACTTCGTGCTGTGTATTGTGAGTGCTTCAGTGGTTTTGTTTTTGTCCAGCCGGCAGTTAAGAAATCATGTGTCAGATTCAGCCGGGATGGCTAGAGGGAGTCGGGCAGGCATGTTTGGACATTTGTCTAGCCAAGTAGTGCCAATTTTCGCACTGGTCCTGTTGGAGTTACTGCCACAATCACAGAAGCTACGTCACCTCTCTAAATGTACAGATGTGTCTGGGAAGATTAGCTGCATTAGGTTTTTCTATAACTGATAGCTGCCAACATTCTTCATTATATAGGAGTTTTGTTCCTCACTTATGGGTGTAAAGTCCTCCACAGAAAAAATGCAACACGTCTACTTCCAGAAGGCTCCAAGGCCCTACTTGTAGGTTTTTTCGGCTTGTATCATAAGCACCTCGTTTGGGTGTACATGAACATTTTATAAACATGTACAGCGAAAAATTTGGGTGGCCGGTCGTTTTGTCGTTATCATGTTCCTCGCAGTATTCTTAAGCATGTTGTGCATTACGTTGTCAATCTGGTTCATGTGCATAAAGATATTACGAAGTTTTAGGCTACACTATAAAAAGCCTGGAAGCAAGCTATCAATAATTTTTTAACAGAGTTGCTTAATCTCATACATGATACATCACTAAACTTTCGTGGGTATTCATCAATGTAAGCTCGTCTTAGTGTTATCCAAAATGAAGATGTGAGTCGACAGATGGAAACATCTAGTAATCAGGGTGAACAGTGGAAGTGCCTCAGACAGGCTGGCCGATGTTGCGATAGGAGGACCTAATTTTTAGAAGTCACCTTGTCATCCTTGGCGTGTTAGTTTAAATAAGATCAGTAATGACATCATCTTTTGCTGTAGACGTGTGTGCCTGTTGGAAATGTTTGTCTGAGAAAAAAAAAAACCTATAACGCAGAAGAGTGCAGCCCTTGCTTCTTTTCAAGTTAGGTTGCGCTGATACAAAGTGTTCTCTCCTCCAAAGGAAAGCAAAAAAAAGATAAACGATAGAAAAGAAGAAAAAAGAAGAAAGAAAAGGGGGATGCAAAGTAAAAGTAGTGCTACACTGCTCCTACTTTGCATTCCTCCTTTTCTTCTTTTTTTTCTCTTGTTTTCTTTCTTCACCTTTTTTGTTACATTTGCATTGTCCCATCTAGTGCATGAATTAATGACACATGGCTTTGCTATAGCAAAGATGCCTATGTGGTGTTGGATTGAACAGTGCATTGTACTTCATTCAGTTAATTACAGACTGATCAGTCTTGCAATAAGTGCTTCCTGTCTATCACCACACATGTTCAAATGAAAAGTTTGTGCTTGGCTCTTAGTATGCTGGTATATAGCTTGTGTCTTGGACTACTCAAAATGAATGTTGTTTTGCTGCTGTTTATGGTAATGAATTTATCCAACATGAAAATATCTTGCCTTGCGAACTTTGTCGGACCTGCCTTTCTTTTTCTTTCCTATGCAGGCATTGTATGTGAGGGAGGCAGTAACAGAGAGGTGATAGCTTGAGCTTCGGAAGAATAAATGCTGGCAGTGAAGCAATTACACATCAAACATCCCAGCCATTTTGCCAACCGTACTAAATGTGTTTTGAAAAAAAAATATTGTGCTCGGTTACTGTATTAAAAACAGCAAAATGCTAAAATATATCGCAGAGAACAAAATATTAGGCCACGTTGGTGCCTTCTGGACTTCCCAGGATGTCGTCTGGGTGTTGTTTGTAAAAAGTAAAAAGTGTTTCAAAAATACTGCCTCTTTTACACCAAATTCGGTCTAGGTATTAAGTAAAGGTGATTGTGTGTAGTGCATGAAGCTCAGTAATATTAGTGCAATTTTTTTGCCACATCAAAAGCAAGGAAGCAGTTCTTTTTATATGGCAAGTTATATTATTACACTTTGTCCTAAAGTAGAAATGAATTTTTGAAGTTTTCTTATGAAGGCTGTTTTCTGCATTTGATATACGACAGCTTCCGTTCCGAAGTTCTCCATGGCCCTCAATAGGAGACTTCAAAAATAATTTTCCTTATTTAAACAAAAATTGTAATGATAACACTTGCCATGTAACAAGAACTGTTTATTTGCTTTCAACTTACACATAAAAGTAATTTTCAATTAGACAAACACACAGCTCAAGTTGCATCTCAATGTGGACAAAAACGATTATACAGTGATATTTGTAATCTGGACCTAACATTATTTTTTTTCGTGAAATATAACTTCTGTGGAGTGAGTATTTGTGGCTCAAATATTCATACAAAGTGCAGTATTGCCATACAAGAAATGCAAACGATAAACAGTTTGGCTGAATTCTTCAAAGCCTTTGTAGCGGAAAAATTGCACTAATGTTACTCGACTTCAAATACTTTAAGAAGCACCTTTACTTAATATGTAGATCAAATTTGATATGGCAAGAAAAAGCGGTACTTCGAAATTTTTCTCACAAACAACACCCGCACGACATTCTGCGAAATTCTGATGGTACCCACGTGACCACTACTTTTTTCTCTTCAAAACATTTCTGCAAATAGCTATTTTCAGAAGAGTAAATTACCATCATTTTTTAAACTATACATCTGTGATGGTCGCCAGGCAGTATGGTTTGTATGTTTGGTGTAGAATAGCCCAGTGCGAAAAACAACAAATGTCTGAGCATCCTTTGACGCTCGGGCAATTTCGAAAGCATTTGTTTGTTAGCGGCAATTCAGTTAAGCCCTTGTCTTTATGCTTAGGCCAAGAAACAAAACACAAGTAACCAAAGTAGTCCTAAGAGTCATGCAGTCTCGCTGTTCCAAGACTTGTGGAGCCTAATTTAGCGCAAGCTTCACCATGTTTTAAAAATTCAGATTCAACCAACAGGTTTTGGAGGCACAGTGCATTTTCAGCTAACTTGTTTCACACCAGTTACTTTGATAAAAAGCGGGAAGTAGAGGTAAAAATACCATTTTAAAGGCATTGTAGATAATAACAAAAAGGACTGATTTCTTTTTTTGTGTGGTGCTTTGCCTGAACGCTGTGCTTTTTGTGGTATAGTTCATTGTCTAGTGAACAGAGGCCTTAAAAACTAACATTAGCCATGTTGAGGTCGATTTCTTGGTTATAGTCATAGTAGCCATATTAAAAATATATGACTTCAAACTTGATTGTTCTTTTGAAGATGTTTTCTTGCATAATGATATTTCAGAGTCTTAGTCAATTTTGTTATAAGAAAACGTGATGTCATAATAGGGTCACTTTTTGTAGGGTCGTTCAGTTCTACCTTACCTTTTATATTCCTAATAGAGCAGTTATTTTCAATATTGGTATTTAAAATGGAATGAGCATGCTGTATGTAGTAAGGTGTAAGCACTTACAGATAGCACATGCACACAACTTTTCTGTTGGCAGTTTATTTCTGTTATTCTTGATTTATATGTGGGGTTTCACGTCCGAAAACCACGATATGATTATGAGAGACGCCGTAGTGGAGGGCACTGGAAACTTCGACCACTTGGGGTTCTTTAACGTACACCCAAATCAGCACACGTGCCTACAGCATTTCTGCCTCCATCGGAAATGGAGCCGGGATTTGATACCGCGACCTGCGGGTCAGCAGCCGAATTTCTGGTACTCTTGCTCCCCTATATGTGTGCAGTTCGGTTATAGTTATCTGGCTTGCACAGATTTTTAATGGCACCTGCCTTGTCCTGCTTGCTTTCATGGTGATTTTAACCTTCATAAGTTACATAGGTTTAACTCTCAAAATTGTTCAAGATGCCAATTTTGTGCACAAACTGTATAGTATAAAGGCAGCAGATATACATGCACACACTATTAAATGTACATTGAGAGCTTTCACTTGCAGTTTCTAAAGCTTTACTGTGCAGGAAGCATTTAAATCATAATTTCATAAGGACATATTAATCGATTATCTCTACCATTGAAAAGCGTGACAACCTAGTTATTTTCACTGTGGTAAGCATGCTGTTTTCTTTGATGTGGCAGAACTAATTTATACACTCATTCCTTCTATTATTCACATATGCATAACTTGAAGGATTGTGTGCCTTACATTTTCAGTTTCATTCTGTGTGTTATATTTCTTGTGCATGTGAACTAATGTGCTAACATGTGTCTCTGACATTATTTGTGCCAATTATTTTCATTTCCAGGTGCCTATGAAGGACACATAAGTTCTATGGCAGTGACCTTCCAAATTTACAGTGGTGCCGGAGCCTCAAGCAGCATTTCGCCGATCTCCACAAGGCGTTCATGATACAAACACAGCGCCACATTTTCACAGTGCTATGATTAATATTTATGTTTAAACATTTCGTTCTAAAATTGCTGTTACATTGTGTTTTGTGCCACCATCCTGTGGCTTAGGTGGAGCTCGTGAAATTACGGTGTAGTCACATCATTTGTGTACCATCAACACTGCAATGTCACCATTCACAGCTGGAGCATACAGACAAATAAAAAATATATTGATTGTAGCAGGGCTGGTCTGTATAATAATACTTCTCTATTGATAATAATAACTTTATAAGTTCTTTAGGTCTTGCATAGAACACTGCATTAATGTGTTGCAATGTAACCACCATTTGTGATCGCTAGCATGTTAATTTAGTAGTTTTGTAATGTATTTTATTTGAAAGGTAATTTTGCTTCCGCATCACAACAATTAGAAAGATGCCGATAATTCAATCCCTCATTAGGTAGCTTCTTAACACATTTGTTTCTTTCAAGCCTTTGTTTACTCATCAAGGCTGTTTCAGATAGCAAACATATTTCACCTTCATGCAACAGATTAAGAATGAAATATTCATATATATTTCTACACAGTACTTGCTTTTGCAAACAACGTGAATGGCCAATTGCTTTTACTCGAGGTCTAGGATGTCCATTTGATCTTTGCAAGATGCAGCAGATAGCTGCATAGTTTCTGCATTATGCTAATTTCCGTAAGCTGCTTATCGGGTAATTTAGCATGATATGGCACTTTCCGTAAGCTGCGGATGTCCGCAACTTTCTGCACGATGTGGTGCTTTCCGTAAGCTGCGGATGTCCGCATCTTTTCGCATGATATGGCGCTTTCCGTAGGCTGCGAATGTTTGTATCTTTCCGCATGATGCGGCTTTCCGTAGTCCAATAATTGCGTATGTACGGATCCGTATATGCGGAACGTTTCAGTAGGGATTCTAAGCCATGCACGATGACATCACGTCTGGGCACCTTGGATTTGCCCGAACGCTTCACCGTATCCGACAACGTTTTTTCTGGCCTCGACTCTGGAAGACCACCAAGCACTACGTCGCAAGTTGTGATGTCTGCCAACGCCACAAACAACCTACCACACCATCGGCCGGCCCACTGCAGCCGGTTAAGCCACCGACATCACCATTCGAAAAAGTCGGCATAGATTTACTGGGCCCTTTCCCCAAGTCTACCACCGGCCGCCGCTGGATTATTGTGTGCGTAGATTACCTGACGCGGTATACTGAAACGATGGCGGTTGCTTCAGCCACATCATCTGATGTGTCATGGTTTCTTCTACACTCGATCATACTTCGTCACGGGGCCCCTCGTGTGGTGATAAGTGTTCGCGGTTGTCAGTTTACCGCTGACGTTGTCGAAGAGTTGCTACGGCTTTGTGGGTGTCAGTATCGCCATTCCACGCCATACCACCCTCAGACCAACGGCCTCACTGAGCGCACCAATTGTACCATCATCAACATGCTTTCAATGTACGTCGCAGCGGATCACAAGAACTGGGATGCCGTATTACCTTTTGTTACATACGCCTTTAATACCGCGAAACACGAAGTCACCGGTTATACGCCTTTCTTTCTTCTCTATGCTCGTCATCCGCAAAGTTTCCTTGACACCATACTTCCATTTTCGACGAACGAAAACGCCAGTGTCGCGCAGACTTTGTGTCGCGCCGAAGAAGCTCGTCGACTTGCTCGGCTCCGAACTCTTTCCGCCCACGCTCGCGCGAAAGACCGTTACGACGCAAAACACCCGCCCGTGACTTTCGCTACAGGTGATTTGGTCTGGCTGTGGACGCCTGTTCGAAAAGAGGGACATTGCCAGAAGTTTCTTTCTAAGTACTCAGGACCGTTTGTCATTACTCAGTGCTTAAGTGACATCACTTACGCTGTCGCGAGAGTGACAGCTCAGAACCGGCGTTCGCGCAAGATGCAAATTGTGCACATTGCCCGATTGAAGCCCTACAACAACCGATCGCTTCTACTTGCTCGGTGAGCTTCGTCTGGCCCGGAGGGAAATGTAACGCGGACTGAAAGAGCGAGGAAGAAGAAGAGATCGGACGTGCTCGAGCGATGGTGATTCGGCAGTGACGGTAGAGCGCTGACATTTTTCATTGTAAATAAACCCATCACATCCGTAACAATATATATATATATATATATATATATATATATATATATATATATGTATATAAATATATATACAAAGGTTAGTGTGACGAAGACTCACCATCTACGCGACGACGCATGCATGTTCATACATGCATATATAGGCTGCAATGCGCGAAACATTCCATTCAGAACGACTTAAATGGGTAGCGAAAGCACAGTTTTTCGGTCAAATGCCCCACATTTCTTAGGTTAACGACCACCTATTATAGTCCACGCGTGGACGGCAGAGTCGGCGCTCTACAAAGTGCACATGCTCATACGGCCTTCAAGACAAACCGAGGCGTGAGGCGGAGAGAGTGTGCTTTTCGTTTCTCAACTTCTCGGATATACATAATCAAAGCGGGCGTTCCATATGCACGGGCAGCACTATGGGAAACGAATGAAATTTCGCGCGCAAAATTACAGGGCCGAGCGACGACGGCCACCGCGCCGTGTTCAAAACTGCGAAACACGACGCGGATATAAGCTCACGGCGGGCACAGCGACAATGACGGATAGGAAAGTTGCGATAGAAGCCAAGCTATATGTAGCGGAATAAAATTAAATAGTGAAGTTTGCCTCAAGATGCAATAACAAAAAATGACATTAGGAAGAAACACTAAAACAACTTGCAACGCTGAAGAAATATTGTTTTAAAGCTTTCATTTCACGCCGAACTCGCCGCTATGATACATATGTGTCACATTACGAATTTGTGTTGCTTTTTTTCCTGTCTCTGTGGCTGTTGTGGCAAAAAAAAAAGTTTTCAATATTGTTAGGTTCAATCTTTGACGCGACTGCTATACGCCACAGGCGTGACGTACTGCTTACGCTAAAACTAAACGCTAACAATGACGACGCGCCTTTCCAAAATATAGGCCCAACAATGTAAAAAGTCGCCCTACTCTACCAGATCTGCTCATTCCTGTTCAGAAAACCGACATCTGTCTAAAATACACTTTCAAGCAAAATAGATTCCGAAATTACTTTCACTCGAGAGACAGTTAATTTAGCTCTCAAAGACGATGCGGATAACTTACCTCCTGGAAATTTCCTGTTCCTTTGATCGTCTGATTGCCCCTAGTCTAATCTACTCCTTCTCCTATACACGTTTGCGTAATAACGTTAACTTCTTCCTCGGCTGTGCTCCGGAAACCTAGTCCGCGTAGCAAGTACACTGTTACAATTTATGCTTTTCTGTTCTCGCTTCATTTATGCGCCTGATTTTCATCCGCAACTGTTTTGTACCTATCTAGTATTTCATTATTCATGAGCACGACATGCGCGCGGTGCGCTTCGTAGTTTCCACTACGTTTTATACCACCCAGTAAGCTTTCTTGACGTCAGCAGTGAACTGCAAGTATACTCGTAGTGAAGCAGCACGTTTGTATACTGTCCCATTTCCTGCTACAGACTGCACTAAGTGATAAATTAATTATAAAGAAATCTTAAGTGGCACAATTAGCAATTGCCGGTCCAGGCACGACGTCATGGCAGCTGAAAAGCTGACAAAGAGCGCGTTTCCAACCAAGTCCCTTTCCACGACTACAGTGGCTTTTCCTGTCAGTGTAGAAGGGCAAGTTACTGATAATTCGACTTTTTTTCTTATTTAGTGACCCACTAATGGGACAGACGGCATATTGAGCACGTCAACGCATTTTACACGAGCACAAGTGCACAGCGGGAACAGAACGATTTATTCAATAGAAAAGTACGCGAATCCGACGCTCCCCTTCAGTTGTAAACGAAGCTGGCTCCGATGGTGGTATGTGGGATTTAACGTCCCGAAACCACCATATGATTATGAGAGACACCGTAGTGGAAGGCTCCGGAAATTTCGACCACCTGAGCTGAAGGCTCATCGATGAATGAAAGCATATAGTTCTATTTTATTTATAATAACTTCACTTTGTAGATAACTAAAGTTATCTACAAAGTTTCAGTAGATTGGTTTCAGTGGCGCCGTATTCGGCTGCACCCATGCCATTTTGCATCTCTAATAATTGAACGAACAGTCTTACGTACTCGCATGAAAGCAGTCGATGCATTGAAGACATCGCTAGTTGCAGCACAGAAAAATGAGACAAAGAGTATTCATGCAACAGCCCACAGTAGTGGCGCCCTCAAGTCTCACGTAATATCTACTGGAGCTGACAAGTGCCGATATGCGATATCACGTTTTCTATGCATTTCTTCCTCGAAATAAGAAGGACATCTTATTTTCTTCAACTATTCAAGCGCCTAAATCTCAATGCTTATACGAATCGTTGGCGACAGGTCAAGAATCTTCCCGTATACCGGTAGATTCTTCATTTGTCAGTTGACATTTGCACACCTGTCGGGGACCTGTCGCTTGACATTTAGGCTATACGTGTACACACCTGACGGTCCAAATGATCTATAAAGACATGTATCCATTGGGACATGCGCAGTTGCATGCCCTCTGATTCGCTTTGACTGCATAGCACGTCACCGCAGAATTCTAGAAAGCGCCTTTTCGCAATGGCTAAAGCAAGTTCTTCAATTGCTTGGCACTTATTTGAGTAATATGGGTCGGCAATTTTTTCTCGCAACCTTGTGGTCATTCGGTTAGAAATGGTTTTTACTCGCCTAAAACAAGAATTATTAAATCTAAACTTTCTTTATGCACAATCATCAAAAGCATACCGCACCAAAGCATCACCGATATATTTACTGGGACCTCTGCACTGTGAAATTTAAGCCGCGCAATATGCGCCAAAACGCTAATTTTCCCCACTTGCTCGGAATTCTCTCTCTCGGAAGCTTTTCTGCTCTACGTAAAAACACAAATGCACATATATCGCTCACACAAAAAAAACTGATTTTTCTAAAAACGTTAAACACGCGGCATTTTTTGATGTTACGTCATCGCCATAATTCAAAATTTCACAAAGGAAATAAACCATCACAGCCATGAAAATCCTGCGCTTTTACATTAGGGAAACAATGTTTTTTTTTTTCAAAGCAAAGACTCGCAGACCCAACTTTCTATAAACTATTTTGTGTGACACAGTTTCCAGTCAGTGGCAAGGTTCGAATCAGTATAAGTATCACCATTTCTTTCCCGGTGACTGGAGATTGTCGAAAAACTACTGGGCCCACTTGACATAAATATATATATAAGTAAAAATATTCATTCCAACAGATGGCTTGGGATAAATACGCTGTTGCCTAGACGAACGAAGGCAGCTTTCTTTGAAGGGGCCATGAACCCTTTTTGAAGTAATTATTGAATGACAGCAGAATCGAAGTTCGTTGCCTTACAAAGAGATTGCAATAAAATTTTTAATATCCGTCAAGAATGAGCTGAACTACAGGGATCAGTCACGGGTTTTATTAACAGCTTAAGTGCTCTTTTTTCCCCGTCGAAGATTTTCGGTCAACAAGTGCCTATTTTTTATGGCTGGTTTCCAATCTGATTGTACTAAAAAGTATCCAGTCGGTGTTAAAAAATATTTTCACCACATCCTTAGTCAAACTAACGGAATAAAGTTTATTCCTGAACAATACATAGGAAATAGCTATCTGCTGTACAGTAGGGTCACGACTGTACAGCAGATAGCTATAAATTTGAGGGGTCATGGGGTTGTAGCGAGTGTCGTGTTTTCTTGTCCTCTTCGTCCCCGTGAATTTGCGCTACTACACCATATGGTTAAAAGGTATCTGCTGCTAATAAAATTTATAAACCTTATAAAAAAAATTACAGACGCCGCATCTTTCTTCACTTGTGTAGGCCAAGCACCCTTGGGGTATTTCACTCAGAAAGTTTCGGGACTGTGCGGAAAATTTGTAAACGCGGAATAACGGAAACCGGCTTCACTGGCTGGCACTGGCAATGTTGCCGTGCAAGCTGTCTTCAGCATCACCAGAGCAGCTACTCAATTCACTGTTATCGCTGTCTTCACTTAAGGGCACAAGATAAACATCTATACTCAAATTGTCATTACTGAAAAAAGAAGACAGAAACGAACAGCATTTTTTTAAATGCGAATGCATTCCTTAGTCCTGCAGCGACACTGCAGAACAGGTACTCGGCTCTTAGTGAGGAAACCAACCTTAGCGTAGATACAATGAATGATAATCTGACGAGTATCATTACGGAGTGTGCAGTGGAAGTTGGAGGCAGGGTAGTTAGACAGGATACTGGCAAGCTTTCCCAGGAAACGAAGAACCTAATTAAGAAGCGTCAAATCATGAAAGTGTCAAGTACAACAGACAAAATAGAACTGGCAGAGCTTTCGAAGTTAATTAATCGACGTAAGGTATGCGATGTAAGAAGGTATAACATGGAGAGAATTGAACACGCTCTGAAAAATGGAGGAAGCGTCAGAGCAGTGAAGAGGAAACTTGGGATAGGGAAAAATCGGATGTATGCACTAAGGGACAAAGAAGGCCAAATAACTACCAATATGGATAGGATAGTTAAAATAGCGGAGGAGTTTTACAGAGATCTGTACAGTAGCCGAGACAACCACGACCTTAATACCATAAGAACTAGCAGTAACCCAGATTACACCCCACCAGTAATGATAGAAGAAGTCAGAAAAGCTTTGGAGAGCATGCAAAGGGGCAAAGCTGCTGGTGAGGATCAGGTAACATCAGATCTGCTGAAAGATGGAGGACAGATTGTGTTAGAAAAACTAGCCACCCTTTTTACGAGGTGTCTCCTGACGGGAAGAGTACCAGAGTCTTGGAAGAACGCTAACATCATCTTAATACATAAGAAAGGAGATGACAAGGACTTGAAGAATTACAGGCCGATCAGCTTGCTCTCTGTAGTATACAAGCTATTTACAAAGGTAATTGCTAACAGAGTAAAGAGAATATTAGAATTCAATCAACCAAAGGAACAAGCAGGATTTCGAACAGGCTACTCAACAATTGACCACATTCATACTATCAATCAGGTAATAGAGAAATGCTCAGAGTATAACCAACCACTATACATAGCCTTCATAGATTACGAGAAGGCGTTTGATTCAGTAGAAATATCAGCCGTCATGCAAACACTGCGGAATCAGGGCGTAGATGAAGTATACATAAATATTCTGGAAGAAATCTACAGGGGATCAACTGCTACCATAGTGCTTCATAAAGAAAGCAACAAAATACCAATCAAGAAGGGTGTAAGGCAGGGGGACACAATTTCCCCAATGCTATTTACCGCCTGCTTACAGGAGGTTTTCAGAAGCCTAGAATGGGAACAGTTAGGGATAAGAGTCAATGGAGAATACCTTAGTAACCTGCGCTTCGCCGATGACATTGCATTGCTGAGTAACTCGGGCGACGAATTGCAACTCATGATTACGGAGTTAGACAAGGAGAGCAGAAAGGTGGGTCTTAAAATTAATCTGCAGAAAACGAAAGTAATGTACAACAACCTCGGCAAAGAGCAGCACTTCGAAATAGGTAATAGTGCACTTGAAGTTGTAAAAGACTATATCTACTTAGGGCAGGTAATAACCGCAGAGCCGAACCACGAGATTGAAGTAACTAGAAGAATAAGAATGGGGTGGAGCACACTCGGCAAGCACTCGCAAATTATGACAGGTAGATTGCCACTAACCCTCAAGAGGAAGGTATATAACAGCTGTATCTTGCCGGTACTTAGCTACGGAGCAGAAACCTGGAGACTTACAAAGAGGGTTCAGCTTAAATTGAGGACGACGCAGCGAGCAATGGAAAGAAAAATGGTAGGTGTAACCTTAAGAGACAAGAAGAGAGCAGAGTGGATTCATTGAAAAAATGTAATTGTAGAAAAAATTCCGCCGCGCGCCACGACGCGGCGCTCTTCTTCTACATGTTCCACACTAGGCGTGGAACATGTAGTCACTAATCTTTTAAAGGATATTTATAAAGGTAACAAGGTAGTTATAAATTGTGAAAAACAGGTATCCAAGCCTGCAGAGGTAAAACGGGGGCTTAGGCAGGGATGTCCCCTGTCACCCTTATTATTAATGATGTACCAACAAGAGTTAGAGGCCAAATTAGAGGAAAGTGGACTGGGCTTCAACCTCTCTTTAGTCAAACAAGGAAAACTCATTGAACAGACATTACCAGCATTCATGTACGCAGATGATATAGTGCTATTGGCAGACAACAAGGAAGATTTGCAGAGATTGATGGACATCTGTGGTAATGAGGGAGATCGGTTAGATTTTAGATTCAGTAAGAAAAATCAGCAGTCATGATTTTCAATGATAACGAAGGTAGTGAGCTTAGAATACAGGAGGTCACGCTATAGATAACAGATAAATACAAATATTTGGGCGTATGGATGAACAATGGGACCGAGTACCTGAGGGAACACGAAATATACGTGACGGCTAAAGGTAACAGGAATGCAGCAGTGATGAAAAATAGGGCACTGTGGAACTACAATAGGTATGATGTTGTGAGAGGAATATGGAGAGGGGTCATGGTTCCTGGGCTGACGTTCGGCAATGCGGTCTTGTGCATGAGATCAGAAGTTCAAGCAAGATTAGAAATTAAGGAACGTGGAATAGGTAGGCTTGCTTTAGGAGCTCATGGGAATACACCAAATCAGGGAGTACAAGGTGATATGGGATGGACATCATTCGAGGGCAGGGAAGCTAGCAGCAAGATAAAATTTCAGAAGCGATTGAGAGAAATAGCGAAAGAGCGTTGGGCTAGGAAGGTTTTCAGCTACTTGTACATGAAGACTGTCGATACGAAATGGAGGAAGCGAACCAGGAAATTGACTGGTAAATACTTAGAAAACAGCAGGTGGCCAAACCAAAAAGAACTATCGGTTATGAAGAAAGTGAAGTAAACGGAGACTGACATGTGGAGAATGGGCATGATTAAGAAGTCCGCACTAGAGATCCATTGAACTTTTAAGCAGGAAATTGCCAAGGATAGGATCTACAATAATACTCGGGGTAGTTCTTTACTGTTTGAGGCCAGGACGGGAGTATTGCGAAGCAAGACATATCGAGTCAAATACGAAGGGGTAGACACAGTATGCAGTGCGTGTGGAGAGGAAGAAGAAACGGGCGAACACTTGATAATGTTCTGTAATGGGCTTCACCCTATAGTTCAGGATGATGGCGCAGAGTTTTTCAAAGCACTGAGGTTTAAAGACAGGGAGGGCAAAATAGACTTTAAGCGGGTAGACTTAACTAGAAGGAGGTTATCTGATTGGTGGCTAAAGTCAAGGCACGAGTGAAAGTTAAACCCTTCACTGCAAAGTACGAATCCTCAAACTCATTAAAAAAATCAAATTTTTGGTTCATTAAGTATTACGGCTTGGTGGCACTAGCCACCGCCCGATCTAAAAGGTGCAGCTATATCCATCCATCCATCCATCCATCCATCCATCCATCCATCCATCCATCCATCCATCCATCCATCCATCCATCCATCCATCTATCCATCCATCCATCCATCCATCCATCCATCCATCCATCCATCCATCCATCCATCCATCCATCCATCCATCCATATCCATCCATCCATCCATCCATCCATCCATCCATCCATCCATCCATCCATCCATCCATCCATCCATCCATCCATCCATCCATCCATCCATCCATCCATCCATCCATCCATCTATCCATCCATCCATCTTGCAGGTACCGCCGAGGGTGCCGCACTGTAGACATGCTTAGAGAAATGCACATTGGACGTCGTTCACGTGGTTACTGAACCAAAGGAACGCTAATATGAATTCTTAATCGGGCTTGACACAGTTAACGTTGTCCTCTGTAGCATGCTATGATGGAGACAAAGCCAAGCAGCGTGAGGCGACTGCGTGTGGCACAGCTTGTTCGCAAATTTCGCCTCCGTGACACATGTATTAAGCTGACTGACTACGTGATCTGCCGCGCTTTTAATTCTTTTAGCGGTCGTTTCTCCCACTGCCACCTGAATCGGTGCGTGTGTGTCAATTTAGGCGGCCTTTTTCTGCAAATAATGCACTTTATCGTTGTCGACCCTGCATATTGACGCAAGGCAAACGGAGTATTCAAACTACGCGCGCTAGTTCGTGCGCCCCCCAAGAAATGAGCGGCTTGATGATCAAACAAGAAAAGGCCATGACAGCGCACGCCTCCTCAGCACGGGAGTTTGATGAAAAAGAAGTGGTGCACGGCTCGAGGGTTTTCTCGGAGACTGATCCCTTTTTGCTCAAAGGGAAAATCTACTAGAAAAACCCCTACGAAAAATGGGCTTAAACTTGACACTTCTGGTGATTCTTTCATTTGGCGCAGTCGCATTTGGATTCAGCTACAGGAGCGTTTTTACCGCTGTTACAAATTTCTTACGAGAATCTAAAAGAATGGAATGCTAATAATAAGTAACTTCAGTTGTTTTATGTATATTTTTTGTATGTTTATATGTTTTCTTTTCAAGGTTTTTTTTAGAAATTTAACACGTTTTTATTATTACCTATATTACCTAAGTAATCCAACCCTCTCTTTCAAGAAGAGGAATCATTTGAAAAGCAAGGCACCGTCCCACTCATGGCCTATCTCCCTAGGTGGGTTGCGCCAAGGTGTTGAGGAACCAACCAACCAACCTTTTTGCTGATCGCCTGTTAGAGACGCCGCTACATTTTCCTTTACTTTTCGGGCACAAGTTCGCCCCAATAAACAGTTATTTGTACACCATTTGGATTGTACGTAACAATTCTGGTGTGGGAGCCGGGTAATGATCCTAAACCAGGTTGGACTTCGAGGAACAGCCCGGAACCACGAGCAGTCGAACCAACTTAGCTCACGCCAGTTTAGCAGCGCTCAGCACTCCAGCCGTCGTCTACGTGGTGAGCAGCCGGAATTTCCTCTGCCACGAGAGCCCAGAGTGTCTCCAGTTGTCTCCGGTGAGAGAACCGAAATGTCGTCTCCAAATTCTGCCGCAAACGCCGTTTCGTCTCCAGTCGCTGCCACGCACGTCGTTGTCGATGAGCCACGGACGCCGGACCCTTTTCATGGCGATCCTCATGAAGACGCCGAGGATTGACTGGAGGGTTTTGAGCGCGTCGCCAACTGCAACGGATGGACCGAAGAACGGAAGCTCGGCTGAGTTTATTTCGCATTGCAGGACAGCACACGAACGTGGTTTGAAAACCATGAAGGTACCATTCAATCGTGGGATGATTTCCGACGGAAGCTACTGGCCGCATACCCGAGTACAGACCACAAGGAAAGAGCTGAAGCTGCCTTGCAAGCAAGAAACCTGCGCAACAATGAAAGCGTCGCAATGTATGTGGAAGACATGTGCCGGTTATTCCGCCGGTCTGATCAAAATATGAGCGAGGCCAAGAAACTTCGGCACCTGATGCGTGGGGTGAAGCAGGAGATTTTCGCTGGTTTGCTCCGATGTCTCCCGCGGAACGTCACTGAATATCGCACCGAGGCGACAGCGGTTGAAAAGACTCTGCAACAGCGAGCGAGGCACTACAATCGAGATGTTGACGTCGCATCCGTAGACGCGGTGTCAGCAGTCTTCGGGAATGGCATCGACATATTACGAAAGCTCATTCGATCGGTTGTTCGAGAAGAGCTTCAGAAGCTCAACGGCAACCCGTCAATGGTCTCGTCATTAGCGGAAGTTGTTCGGGAGGAGGTGAGACAGGCAGTCCGTGAGCAGCAGCCACAAGCCTAGCCTGTTCAAGCGTCGGTTCCGATGCAGCCCGCAGTCTCGTACGCCGAGGTACTGAGAAGCGCCCCTGTACCTCATTTCGTCGCCCCTAGACCTCATTTCACCACCCCTGGACGTTATTTCGCCGCAGCAAGCACGCATCTGCCGAAACCTCTATTTACGCCGTCCCCAGCCGAGACTAGGACCCGAAAAGCTGATATATGGCGCACTCCTGATTGAATTTCACTTTGTTACCACTGCGGCGAAGCGGGCCATCTTTACCGGATCTGTGAATATCGCCGAGCTGGACTTCGGGGTTTTCCCGTAAACGCTGCCTGTCCACGGAATGGGGAGCAACCTTTTGAAATCGAGGTGTACTTGCCAACGCGTCAAGGTGCTCACTGCTCGCAGCAGCATCAGTCTCTGTCGACAGCGCCACTGAGGTATCGGTCACCAAGTCCGCGCCCAACTTCAAACTCTCCGAGGCCACTTCCCCAAAGCCCGCTTCGGGAAAACTAGAATCGGCGACCTGGGGAGGTAAGGCCGCTGCCGACGCAAGAAAACAACCTCCAGTGCCGATTTCAAAATGTGATGATGGACACGAGACTACGTGCGGAAATGGTAACGTCGCTTCTGCGTTGTCGGTAATTAAAGACGGCTACGAAACGAATGCTTTGGTAGACACAGGCGCAGACTATTCCGTCATGAGCAGGGGACTTGCCAGAACGCTGAAAAAAGTGCTGACCCCTTAGATAGGACCACATGTGCGAACCGCCGGGGGACACCTTATCGATCCGGCAGGCATGTGTACCTCTAGAGTCGGGATACGCGGCTTCACCTACGTCGCCAGCTTCATTGTCCTGTCGGAGTGTTCATGAGATGTAATTATCAGAATGGACTTTTTGCAGTCCAATGGCGCAGTGATAAACTTGCAGGAAACGTGTTTCTAGTTCTCGACGAAACACGCCATTGCGACATTCGAGAGTGAAAAACGATTCAATGCGCTCCAGATTGCAGGTAATAATGTAACAGTACCTGCAAGATCCATCATCGTTGTCACCGTAAAAAGCAATGTGTACAACGACTATGAAGGAATGGCAGAAAGCAATACTGAGCTATTACTCGAAAAAGGGATCTGTGCAGCAAGAGGTATTGTACGACAGCGTGATGGGTGTACGAGTGTCTTCCTGACAAATTTCCGAAATGAGGTGCAGCACCTTGCGAAGGGAACTGTTGCTGGTCACTTGCACGACTACGTTCCAATTACAGATTTGAATTCTTCCGAGACTGCACCACTGCACCCTGACGGTATAGATTCCATACTCGCATCTATCCACATCGAAGCAGCCCTATCACCGAACCAGAAACAAAAAATCAAGAGCCTTATACGGGAGTACGCCTCATGTTTTTCCACGTCATCAAAAGTGCAAAGAACATCTATAATCAAACACCGCATCATAATCGACAAATCTGTTAGACCTATTTGCCAGCATTCGTACCGAGTGTAACCAAAAGAGAGAGAAGTCATCAGAGGCCAAGTTGAAGAAATGCTCAGGGACGACGTAATTCAACCGTCGGCCAGCCCATGGGCCTCACCTGTTGTACTGGTAAAGAAAAAGGACCAGACCTTGCGCTTCTGCGTTGGCTACCGAAAATTGAACGTCGTCACAAAGCGGGATGTCTATCCCCTTTCAAGGATCGATGACACCCTTGACAGACTACGAGACGCGAAATTCTTCTCCTCTCTAGACCTCAAGAGCGGATACTGGCAGATAGAGGTGGACGAACGAGATCGCGAGAAAACTGCTTTCATGACCCCAGATGGGTTATACGAGTTCAAGGTACTCCCATTTGGCCTGTGTTCCGCACCCGCCACATTTAAGCGGATGATGGATACTGTGCTGTCCGGGTTAAATTGGCAGTCCTGCCTTGTTTATCTCGATGACGTCGTGATCTTTTCGGCCACCTTCGATCAGCATTTGGAATGGCTACGGACTGTGCTCGAAGCAATTAGTTCAGCAGGGCTGACGATAAAACCCCAAAAGTGCCATTTTGCTTTCATGAACTGCTTTTCCTCGGTCATGTGGTTAGCTCTGAAGGCATTCGACTTGACCCCAAAAGACAACAGCTGTAGCAAAGTTTCCTAGACCGACAAATAGAAGGGCTGGGAGACGATTCTTAGGACTTTGTGCCTATTACAGATGATTCGTCAAAGATTTTTGGAAGATTGCGGAGCCACTAACCCGACTGACGAAAGAAGACACGCCTTTCACCTGGACAAGCGAGCAAGAAGAGGCGTTCAATGAGCTACGACAGCGACTCCTACACCACCCCGTCCTGGCACATTTCCACGAAGAAGCCGAAACAGAGATTCACACGGACGCAAGCAATTCGGGACTAGGCGCCGTCCTTGTGCAGCTGCAAAACGGAGAGGAAAGAGTGGTCGCATATGCTAGTCGCACTCTTTCAAAAGCTGAAAGAAATAATTCGGCGGCGACGTAAAAAGATTGTCTGGCGGTAATATGGGCCATACAGAAATTCCGACCGTACTTATATGGTAGACCATTTCGAGCAGTGAGCGACCATCACTCGTTGTGCTGGCTCGCAGGCCTAAAGGACCCTTCTGGGCGACTTGCTAGATGGAGCCTCAGGTTGCAAGAATACGACATAACAGTCGTATACAAGTCGGGTCGCAAGCACAGCGATGCTGATTGCCTGTCACACGCACCAATGGAATCTGCACCTGTGGAAGATGGAGACGACTTTCCGTTTCTTGGGGCCGTCAGCACCGCAGACATGACTGAATATCAGCGATCTGACCGATCTGACGCGGAGTTGCTTAAACTGATCAAGCATCTGGCAGGGCAACCCGTGCGTGATCCTCGAGTTTTCGTCCGGGGATTGTACTCGTACCTCATGAGAAATAACGTTTTATACAAGAGAAACTTCGAGAACAGCAAGGAGAAATTCCTACTCGTCGTTCCCTCGGCCTTGCGACCCGAAATCCTGGAAGCCTGCCACGATGACCCAGCAGAAGGACACCTCGAAGTGAGTAGAACATTGTCTCGCATCTGCACCAAGTGCTACTGGCCAAAGTTACTGGATGCTGTACAGCATTATGTAAGGACATGTAGAGATTGCCAGAGACGCAAAACGCCTCCATTGAAACCTGCAGGATTTCTCCAACTAATCGAACCACCTGAGTCTCCGTTTGAACAAGTAGGAATGGATCTACTTGGTCCATTTCCTACGTCATCAATGGGCAACCGATGGATAGTAGTGGCGACAGACTACTTAACCCGGTATGCCGAGACAGCCTCTCTCACCAGGGGCACGGCTATAGAAGTAGCTGAATTTTTCGTCACTAACATTGTACTACAGCATGGTGCCCCAAAGGTGGTTATCACGGATCGAGGAACTGCATTCACAGCCAATCTGACGCAGTCCATTATGAAACTTACCCACACAAGTCATAGGAAAACAACGGCCTAACACCCCCAAACGGATGGGCTAACCGAGCGACTCAACAGAACTCTAACCGATATGTTTTCCATTTACGTTGACTTGGAGCACCGTACGTGGGACAAGATACTACCGTACGCCACTTTCGCTTACAATACTGCTGTGCAGGAGACTACTAAAGTGACGCCATTCCAGCTAGTCTATGGTCGAGTAGTTACCACACCATTAAATGCAATGCTGCCTGTAGGCGACAATACAAAGAACAAGCCTGACATCAGCGAATGCATTCAGCGAGCCGAAGAAGCACGGCAGTTGGCGCGACATCACATAAAACAACAACAACGCGTGGATGCAAACCGTTACAACCTTCGTCGGAGAGGAGTGGACTACGCACCAGGCGACCTAGTTTGGATTTGGACTCCCGTGCGGACGCCTGGCCTTCCCGAAAAGCTCATGCGCCGCTATTTCGGCCCTTACCGAGTACTTCGTCGCAACAGCCCTTTGAACTACGAGGTGTCACCGGAAGGAGAAGTGAGCTCATCAAGATGCCGAAGGAGCACAGAAATCGTGCATGTAGTCAGAATGAAGCAATACTATGACAGGCAATGAACATCGAACTACACACACACGATTATGAGGAATACCTATTTCTCCAATGAAAACCACGCATTCAGACCATCTCAGCAACACTGCTTTTACGCATCGGGATGATGCGTTTTTGGAGGAGGGATAATGACGCAAGGCAAACGCAGTATTCAAACTACGCGCGCTAGTTCGTGCGCCCCTCAAGAGATCAGCGGCTTGATGATCAAACAAGAAAAGGCCGTGACGGCGCGCACCTCCTCAGCACGGAATTTTGATAAAAAAGAAGTGATGCACGGCTCGAGGGTTTTCTCGGAGACTGATCTCTTTTTGGTGATCGCCTGTTAGAGACGACGCTACATTTTCCTTTACTTTTCGGGCACAAGTTCGCCCCAATAAACAGTTATTCGTACACCATTTGGATTGTACGTAACAATATAAAGCTATGTTACGCTGTCCAGCTCTGTCGTCACAGCATCACATTGCTGGAAAACTAAAACGTAGTAACTAAAACGTAGTGCTGGTAATGCTACAGTCATTTTCCCCTGCACGATGATCGGCGAAATTTTGTTGTGGACACGACACTTCGAATTTCGAAGTTCCCACGGTACGACAGTGCTGCGAATGGGACTTTCTCATCTAAGCGCAGGTCGCATGTAGGCAACTCTGAACGTGAAAACGATGGGTGATGCTAGTCGCCTGCGAATTATAGGGTGGCAGGGATCAGTCACCCCAATAACAATGTACTTTCTTACGCTTAGGTGAATCTTGTCGTATTAAAGCGTGACATCGTTAGAGAACTTGTTTCGCAGAAATCATGTCGTCGGCGTCTGTGTGTGACTAAAAACCTGCGTTGGCCATGAGCCAAAATTCGAAGTACACGCAATGAAGATGGTGTTTGCACTTTGGCCTTCTTCGCGGTAAGTGTAGCGCTTCGTGCTAGCGATTGGGGAGGTTATTGTGTGTGTGTTCTTCCGTGCGTGAGTGTGTATGTGCGAGTGTGTGTGCGCGCGCTTTTGTGTGGAGACTAGCGCATGCCCACCATGTGTGAGTGTGTTATTCCGTGCGTGAGCATGTGCAAATGTGCGTGTATGTGAGAGTGCGCGCTTATATGCCTGTGTGGGCGCACATGTGTGTGTGGTCGAGTGCGCGCTTGTGTACGTTCTTTTGTGTGTGAGTGCGTGCGGATGTGTGCATGTGCTCTTCTGTGCGTGTGCGAATGTGCGTACATGTGCACGCGCACAGGTCGGTCTGCGTGCGTGCGCTTGAGTGTGTGGGCGAGTGCACGCACTCGCACGTGTGTGTTCTTTTGTGCTTGCAAGTGTGTGTCTGTGTGCGCACTTTTGTGAGTGAGTGTGTGCGAATGCGTGTGTATGTGAGCGCGCTCGTCTGTCTATGTGCGTGGATGTTCGTTTGCGCGTGTTTTGTGCGTGTTTTTTTTTCGTGTTCTTGAGTAACTGCGTTTTCCCACGCGTGAGAAAAACCTGCCTTCTACGTGTACCTCAAACGCTAAGCATCGTCTGTGTCTGTATGCAAATTAACGCTGGTTGCGCTCAGCCATCGAATTCCACAGAGTTGACGTGCCAAACCGCCAGTGCTTCGCGTAGGAGTACATTTGCAGGAAGCTCCACTTCCGGAGCTTTCCCTTCATTGCCGAAACGAGTAAAGCAGGTAAGCTTGCACGTTGAAGGCCTCAGTAACTCAAGATATCTCTGCCAACATCCACGATGCAGTTCAGCTATCCTCCGAATCGTTTCTCTCTTCTTGAAGGAGTCAACAAAAAATTTTAATAAATCAGTCGGGTGAGTTCACTCTTCTGTGTATACTTTCTACTCATGTGCTGCACAGGAGGGCCCCAAAATTCTCTTCAAAACTAGCTCACGGATGTGTTCACTTCGGTTACTATCATCCTGACAGCAGCTGGGGCACGAAAAAAAAGAAAATGATTTTGCGCCAGCCACCATCAATTCTTCTATTCGTTTTATATGAGATGGTTGGGGGCGAGGAAAGATGAGGTGTACAGCTAACCACCAGTTTGCGGTTTCAATAAAGCGAGATCTTCAAGCACCGCAAACAATTCTACATAGACAGCGAAAAAAAAGGAGGGGTAGTAGGTACCCGCCACCATGCGGCGAAGGGAACGGCCGCGCCCCCTTTTGTAATTACGCCTCCTCCGTCTGAATGAGACGGCCGGAGAAACACCAACACGCGCGCCCGATCCAGGCGGCCGTGGCCACAAATGCGTGCTTATCTGTCTGACCTATTCCGCGCAGACGATTGACAGTTTGGGCAGGACAAGCTTAGCTCGTCTAAAGCTGTTAGGGGCTAAGCACATTTTAATTCTCTCGTTCCGACGAACGCGCAAGAAACTACGCAGGGACGGATGACACGGAGGAAATACTATGGTTACGTGAGCGCGCATCATGAGCTTGGGCGTACGTGTCAAAACTCTGTCACTCCCTCACTTTGTGATTCCTGCGTGCGAGTGCAACTCACTGTGCGACTGTTAGCATACTATGAATCACAGCGCTGGCACATGACAAGAATTAGCGAATCTCATCCAAACGCCTCTTTTGATTCATGTCGTCTATCAGCTAATAGTGTGTCACCCGCTGCTCGACGGCAGACTCCGGCACTTCTGAAACGAGCGAGCCTCTCTGTGTGTGAAAAGTTGGCGCCTGAGAAAATAGCGAACTCGCATTCTTCCGATAAACTTTGACTGCCATGCATGAGTGCGACATTTCACTGATATTTTACAGCAGTACGTGGCTGCTATCCGCCCGATAGCAGCCAGGAGTTCATGGCCCACTAGAGTATTCCCAAAAGCGGTAACTTTACCGGCTGCAATAAAACAAAAGCAGAGTAAGTGGTAGCTGCCTCAATTTTTTTCTGGCATCGTTCGTACGCCCTGTCCTTGGTATGTATGCACAATTGATCGATTTGTGGGGTTTAACGTCCCAAAACCACCATATGATTATGAGAGACGCCGTAGTGGAGGGCTCCGGAAATTTTGACCACCTGCACTCTTAAAAAAAAGGTGGTAGTACTTGCTAACATTGGGGTAGTAATGGTTTGTCACATATGTTACAACCCTGGTAGTAAGCGCAGTTAGTAACGGCGAGGGTGGTAACAGTTACTATCTCTGCTGTTACTACCAGCAGTTAGTAACTGTTACCACCCTAGCCGTTACCACTCATTGGTAGTAACTTTTAAAAGGTTCAAGAAAAAAGTAGTAACCGATACTACGTAGTTCATTCATTTTAGCACATTATTTCTACAGTGCTAATGTTGGTTAACCAATGTCTTACAACCAGACAAATTCGGGTAAGAAGCGTGGTGTGCCATGAAAGCGAAGAATGCATAGACCTAACAAGTTCACTATTTTTTTACGTATACATGCAGTAAGTAGTGAGCATGGGGTATATATAGCCCCTACTTCGCAGGGGCATGTCTGGCACAAGAGAGCACTTGTGTTTCAGGATGAATTATAACAAATATAAACCTATAGCACTGTATTATACTACCTGGTTACGTGTGTTTGGTGACGTAGCACAAGACTTTTAATCAGCCTTACTCAAAAAAATTATATGTTATATTTATTTAGTATAAAAAGGCCACAAAAAGGCATTATGTACAGTGGCCGGAACAATGTACTGAACTCAATCTCAGTGCATTTGAATGCTTCACACGACTAATATATCAGCGTTTAAAAGGTAATAATCATTTTGGGGGTTTGACGCACCAAAACAATGAAAATATTTGGAGACACGCCGCAGTGGATTAACTGTGACTGTTCTCGAGGCCAATTGTGACCATCTGATTATTTTGATTTGCCGGTCTTGTTAATGTTTGGTGTAATTTACTAAGTTTGTTGTAAGTGTCTATTACAGCGCGTGTAGCACTTGATTATGGTTCGTTAACTTGTACTTCTCCGTTTCCACGATATCAGAATGACGGTTACATATCTTGGTTGAGTAAGTTAGAACGAAATGTATCTTCTTGATCTATGTATACCTTCTGTGTCATTTTTCCGTTTAATGATAATACGTGGAGACAATTCCTCCCATAAATTATCAGAATCGCATTCACACACTATTTTGGATTGGATAGTCAAAAGCCGTGTAGCAAAAAGGTAGTAACCGGGCAAGAAAGGTAGTAAAGGCTACAGTTACTACCTCTTTCATTTCAGTTACTAACTGTTTACTAACGTAGGTAGTAAAGAAGTCGCAAAATGTTAGTAACGGTAGCAGCTACTAACTGTTTACTAACGTAGGTGGTAAACAGGTAGCAACAGGGTAGTGAACGATTGAAGAAAGGTAGTAACTGCTGCAGTGACTACCTGTTCGCTCGCAGTTGCTACCTTTTTACTTTAACGTGCACGCAAATCTGAGCACACGGGCCTAAAACATTTCTGCCTCCATCGAAAATGCAGCCGCCGCAGATTCAATCCCGCGACCTGCGGGTCCACAGCCAAGTACCTTAGCCCCTAGACCACCGCGGCGGGGTGGTATGTATGCACAGGGATGTTGATGAAGCAAAGCACCGTGGCAGCATAGCACGTGTGGTGTCGCACTACTATTCTTGCGGGCGCGTAATAGATTAGCGACCACGGCGGCCGCTCTTCGATGGGGGTGAAATATAAAAAAGAACACCCATGAACCAAGATATATGTGCGCATTGGAGAATCTCAAGCGGTCACAATCTTGATAGGCACATTACAGCGTACCTCAAAATGACATCGTGTTTGGCACATGAAAGCCAGAAATAATTGATGTTGAACACAACCTTGATTTTAGGCCGCCACAGGCAAGCGGAAAAACAAACTATGTGTTAGGCGAACTAAACAACGAGTTAAAATCGAAGACATTTGATACCTCTCTAGCAAGGCATCAATTCTGATGTTACTTAGCCCCGGCGGCCAGTGAGAAAAACGCTTGCCACATCGACTGACTCCAGAAAGCTAAGCTTCGAGTAGTCCACCGCTTTGTTCGCAACAAAAACCTTGCATTTTGCACAAATTAAGGTAAACAGAGGCACCTCTGCATCGAGTGTTCACCGCGAGAGTATCTTTTATAACAGTTCAGAGGCGCAGGCGAATGTGCCCTGCACAAGTCTTGTGAACAAGGCAGCTTTCCTATGTACGCAACGCTTAAAAAAAAGACTACCTGCCTATCATATCATTCACTTCACATGGTGGCATCAGGTGGATTTTGGTGGTGGTGGTCAGGTGGATGGACGCATGAAAACTTTTTTTAGTTGTGAAGTGCACGACACAACGCTCAGCTGGACAGATTTTTAAAAAAGTATAAATATGCGCCGCATGGTGCATAATGCCCTCGTTCTATTTCCGGTAAAACGCTGTTTAAACTCGACTGTTTGGCCCTGGTTTCTACTGGTGGCTGTCTTCACTATCGAATGAACATAGCAGACAGGTGCCATTCGGTTTAAAAGCGAGCCCGATAGCACTAGACAGGACAGCAAGAGCAGAATTTTTCTCGCGTGACCACTTGGACGGTGGTGGTGGTAGTGATTAGAGGAAAGAAAAGACGCCTAGTTTCTGCAGCCCGTTAGGGAGCACGGCGCCGCGTCTTCTGGATGCAACGCTGCCTCCTCTTTTACGTCCTCCCTTTCCTCAATACGTTCTCCCTCTTTTCATATATTGTTGCACTTGAATACGCAGCAGTACCGCCAGCGCCCTTTGGTTTTGTTACGGCGATGCGCACACGCACCGCCTCCACCAGCCGCCCCTCTCGTCTGCGGGAGCAGCTGAGAAGTGCGCGCTGTCACCACCAGGGTGATCGTGGAAACTCCAGCACTGGTTCCCTAGGCATGTCCACACAACCCCCCCCCCTCCAAAAAAAAAAACACAAGCGGGACGTCTACGAACAACGAGTGCGGCCGCTGCAGACACGCCCCGTAAAACTCGCACCGACTCGCTCTTTACAGAAGGCCTGCAGCAGTCTCGAGACAACAAATGGGGTTCAGAAATAGCAAGCCCCAAGGCTGCTTCAAATCAACACAGTAATCACTGTTTGTAGCTGTGTACCATTTCCTCCCAGCAGATACTGGCATGGCCAACTTCCCGTCTTTCACTGGCGCGTCACCAGTTGAGCACGTGAGCTGATAGGAACAAGAGCACGAGGGGAAAAAGCTGAACAACAGAGCAAATCTAGCGAATAGACAGAGAGTCTTGTACGCACACTATACCGCATGCGAAAGACCACACGATATTATTCTACGTTTTACTTCATGCGAATCATCACGGCGGCGGCAAACTTTCAGCTGGAGTGTTCCTGTAGTTCCTTCTGCAATGAAATGCTCGTATGCCTCATTCGACAACCGTGCAACTGGCATTCCATTTCCTCGGCATGGCTCATCATATATGCGCCGAAAACACGAAATATATTAGGACCACCACAGTGCATAGAAGTTCACAGAGGCTCGCACGCTGTAGACTTGCAGCCTCTCTGCATCCATATTCTGCACACCGTTTTTTTTTTCTCTGACGACAGCCAGGGTTCCATGCTTTTATCTCCGCAATGTTTCTTAAACAAACTACAATTTTCTACCATGGACGAGTATTTGCCTTGCTAAGCGTCCCATTTTCTTCTTCGCGCTTCCGTCTTCTTTATTCCAACTATTTTTTTGTTATTTAGTTCGTACACTTCAGATCTTTTAGCTCTTACATTATGTTCTTATTCCCATTTATGTTTTCCATCACCCGACACTTATTTTCTATAGTCTGTTACATCCTCACAGCAAGAAGCTATTCAGATGATCGCAGCGAGCCTGCACAACACCTCACGAAGAAAATAGTACCAGCTAATCTTCCGTTAAAACTGAAAGTACTTTTTTTCTTGGTCAAGTCATTACTATAGTCATATTCCAAAACAAGAGTTTTGTTGTTTTCTTTTAAATTACTATGTCTCACTGACTACGCCATCCTGAGCAATATAGACATAGATTCTGACATCTGTATACAGATGTATAGTGTGTCAGAATTTCTGACTATGTATTCAGGATAGTATACTTGGCATACTCATGGAGAGTACACTCACGAACATATTCCTGAGCCGACTTCACTCATTCTCACGCTCCCGAACATTTTCTTCGACAAGACTCACTCGGACTCAATTTCACCAAAACATTACTCATCCGGACTGACTCAGACTCTAACTCACGGCTAAATCTGAGTCCGAGTAAGCCGACTCATGAGTGACTTCGCCGACCTATGCCCACTTCACCATAAATCATAATTTTTGTGTAGTGGGAATGCGTCGACTATGTCATTATTCATCCTTCTTCGGAAAAGCATGGTACCCGCCACACATTCGTAAGGCATTGTGAGCATTTTCTTCAAGCTGTGGCTGACGATAAGGAACAATTCTGTCCGCAAATAGCTTCTTCGGTCATAGTGACAATGCTCTTTAACACCTATATCTCTCGTAATCAGTGCTCTCCTTAGCGCCGTTCGACATAGTATCTTTGAATACGAGTTCTGCGCGCTTGGAAACCACTAAAGATATTTTGCTTCGAAAAGATGTCAACATAACATATACTTATCAAGAACTTAGAAGAGTTGAGGGGGGGGGGAGACCAAGACGCCCCCTACGCAATTCGCGCCTCTGATCGATAAATATTGAAATGGTGCATGGATAAGACTGCTTTGAGTACCTGTGATGAGTCAGTTCACCGACCTATGCCCAGTACACCATAAATCGTCATAATTTTTGTGTAGTAGGGATGCATCAACTACGTCATTATTCATCTGAAAAAGCGTGGTACCCGCTACACAAGTATAAGGCATTATAAGCATTATGTTAACGCTGGAGCTGACGACAAGGAAGAATTCTGCCCGAGGTTTATGTAAAGGGTTGGAGCATTCAGCGACAAAACTCGTTACGCAATTCCCATTTCGTGACACCTGGTTGTTACTTTACTGTTCTAAAACGCTTTACTACACATGCCAACGCGACTCTTTACACGACACGAAGACAGGATAAAGTCACTTTGCAACAGACTCTCAAGTACCTGCCTAGTTTAGTGGTTGCGACTTTTACGTCATTGTTCATGTACATACATCGGAGAACAGGTAACAAATAAAAAAGCGGCGTAGCGCAGTGGTAGAGCACAGGGCTGTCAGCAGACAACCCGGGCTCGTTTCCCGATCAGCTACCGGTGTTTTTTTTTCATTTCCTTTTTTTTCTAATTTGCGCGAATGTGGTTATACGAATTCCGGTGGCGGCGGACATCTACGGCGCCAAAGCCGCCCTTGTTGTGATACCATAACAGCTTTCACTGTAAAATGGAAAAGTGTTTAATCTCAATGAAATGACAGAACGTGATAGGGTAGAAATTATATGCAAGCTATTTTTGAGAGGAACAGCGACGACAACTGAGTGGAGTCTTTACTTTTCAGGAAAAGCTCTTTATGACTTGGATTTTGGTATAGCGTCTTCTCACGCGAAGAACCGGCTCCGGCAAGCGTAGAGAAATGCGGCCCTAGAAAGTGCGGCGCACACATTCGTGTTTGTACGCGCCAGTCAGTCCCAAGAAGTCACGCTTTCTCAATAGGAAGTACGGCGGAGATCAGCTGTTTCTCATAAGGCAACCTGTTCTTTTATCGAGGTGACTTCTCAATTCGCGCTGCCACGTTTCGTTGTTGCCTACCCCGCCGCGGTGGTCTAGTGGCTAAGGTACTCGGCTGCTGACCCGCAGGTCGCGGGATCGAATCCCGGCTGCGGCGGCTGCATTTCCGATGGAGGTGGAAATGTTGTAGGCCCGTGTTCTCAGATTCAAGTGGATGTTAAAGAACCCCAGGTGGTCGAAATTTCCGGAGCCCTCCACTACGGCGTCTCTCAGAATCATATGGTGGTTCTGGGACGTTAAACCCCACATATCAACCAATCAAATTTCGTTGTTGCCTGGACATGAACGCTTAACCGCCGCAGCTGCCTTTAACAGAAGTAGTGCGTCGATAAGCTCGCATGTGAAGGTCCGATTCCCGGCATGGAAAAAGGAAAAAACTTGAAGGGAGCACTGCGCAATAAGAAAGAAAGAAAGAAAGAAGGAAAGAAAGAAAGGAAGAAAGAAAGAAAGAAAGAAATTTTCTGTTTACTGTTCCTGTTTACCGCACTTCCGCTGGCGTTTGTTCAGCGCTTCCTTCCCTTGTGTCATTGGTGGTGGCGAAAGTACAGTACCAAAACGACCACCTCAAACTGTCCCAGGCATTGCAGTGTGGGCGTCGACGCAAGCAGATGGATGGTAGAAGAAGCAGGCTTGCTTGCTTGCTTGCTTGCTCTCTTGTGTCTTTATATATGGCTCCCACCCCCCACGCAGAAGGAGCCATAAAACAAGCGGTTAATGATTTAAAAAAAATCTAATTTGAGAAGGATTGAGGTAAAAATTGATCACCACAGGCATAATCGAAAATTTTAGAACAATCAACTCCCGGCTACATGTTCATTGACTGTAAGCCAGTGGTGAATGGTGTGTATATAATAGCTCGCCGTTAGTGAGATGAACAGCATGAACCGGCCTAGTTGGTTAATTCAGAGCACTAAGAAGTGAGGGGTCGCTTGCTAGAATCTCAGGTAGGGTGCCTCAAATCCTCAATTTTTTTCTTCTAATTAAAATTTTTCTTTGTGCCTTTATATATATATATATATATATATATATATATATATATATATATATATATATATATATATATATAGAGACAGAGTGTCAGAGAGACAGAGTTCACATATCACTACGTTCACATATCACTAAGATTGTTCTTATGCTGCCAAGCAATGTCACCACACATCTACATCTCTTAACTACGTATAAGCATGGTATCACGTCACAGTACATGTAAGGGAATCTTTAACTATGTCTTTAGTATGTATGTACCCTTCTGGTATTCGTATTTTTTTTCTTTTCTTCTTTTTTTTTCTGAAGCACTTGACATTTTATGATTCGCATTGTAATGCTAACCAGAGGAGATGGCGCTGACCTGTTATTGAAAGGAGCTTTTAAAGCCATGTATGAACTGTTGTCACATTACTCTGACGAAGGCTGGTCCACCAGCTGAAAACGTTTAGTAAAGACGCTTCCACAAAAGTTTCGTCGTCTCTTTCTTGCCTACAATACGTCGGGTCCAGCGTGAATGACGTTCAAAAAATCTGTTATATATATATATATATATATATATATATATATATATATATATATATATATATATATATATATATATATATATATATATATATATATATATATATATATATATAACACTACTTCCTACGATCTAGGTTCACTCATCCGGCTGCATGTCCATTCTGCTACACTTGGCCTTTCTACCAAGTTGGTCTCCAAGTTTCATGGCCCATATCGTATACTACAAAAAACGTCACCGGTGAATTACCTCATCAGGCCCCTGGAACCATCTTCTGACCAACGTCGTCGTGGACAGGGAATTGCCCACGTGTCGAGACTTAAGCACTGCTACGACCCTCCTGTGTTCACTTGTCCATAGGTCACCAGGATGGCTCCTTATTTCGCGAGGAGTAATTGTAATGAAAATGATTGACGGACGCTTTGCTGTTACTGAAGAAGACGATTATGATCGGTGGCTGTAGTTGTATAGCTCACGCACGCCGCTCACCGGTAGCCAGACCTGCCTGATAAAGCACCTTACGCCAAGCTGCGTCTGAGCCTTTCTCGACATACAACACCTCTATTTTGATGTATATATATATATATATATATATATTATAGTCCAGTAGATCTTCAGTGAGACCGCTCACGGAGGATCTACTGGACTATATGCAACGCTACGGCCACACAACCACCACGCCTGCCATATATATATATATATATATATATATATATATATATATATATATATATATATATATATATATATATATATATAGTGGGAGTAATAATTCAATGGGCCAGTTAGTCTTTGTGAAGGTATGGGATATGGCACAACGGGAGTGTTGTCAACAAGGATAAATTTATTTATTTCCCAACAGTTTCGGGAGGGGTCCTCCCTTCATCAGGGGATGAGTATAACTCATCCCCTGATGAAGGGAGGACCCCGCCCGAAACTGTTGGGAAATAAATATATTTTTCCTTGTTGACAACGCTCGCGTTGTGCCATATCCCATACCTATATATATATATATATATATATATATATATATATATATATATATATATATATATATATATATATATATATATATATATATATATATATATACAATCAATGACGACGTCGACAGCAAATGTCTGCCGAGAGTGTCGATATCATTGCTATCGCAAAAAAGTAGCTTCACGTTTACTGTCTTGTTTTCAGCATTACCAGCAAGATGGCGCAGTGATCGCGCATCGCCACATCATCACGACGCGGCGGCACATGCTCTCATCCCACACGTACTTAGGGCGTATTCAGTTGGCCGCTCTGGTCTTCTTGCTCAGAGTCGCCAGATTCAGCGGCAGCTCGCAATCGAAGTGCGAGAGTCACCGTGCCAAGCGAACACATCGGCGATCTCAGAGCGCTCAGATGGATGGATGGATGGATATGGCTGTACCCTTTAGATCGGGCGGTGGCTAGCGCCACCAAGCCGTAATACTTAATGAACCTAAAACTATATTTATTTTTTTCCTTAAAAAGTGAGTTTGAGGATTCGTACTTTGCAGTGAAGAGTTTAATTTTCACTCGTACCTTGACTTTAGCCACCAATCAGATAACCTCCTTCTAGTTAAGTCTACTTGCTTAAAGTCTATTTTGCCCTCCCGGTCCCTAAACCCCAGTGCTTTGAAAAACTCTGCGCCATCATCCTGAACTATAGGGTGAAGCCCTTTACAGAACATTATCAAGTGTTCGGCAGTGTCTTCTTTCTCTCCACACGCACTGCATACTGTGTCTACCTTTTCGTATTTTGCCCGATATGTCTTGGTTCGCAGTACTCCCGTCCTAGCCTCAAACAGTAGAGAACTATCCCGAGTATTATCATAGATCCTTTCTTTGGCAATTTCCTGCTTAAATGTTCGATAGATCTTTAGTGCGGACTTCTCAATCATGCCCATTCTCCACATGTCAGTCTCCGTTTCCTTCACTTTCTTCTTAACAGATAGTTCTTTTTGGTTTGACCACCTGCTGTTTTCCAAGTATTTACCAGTCAACTTCCTGGTTTGCTTCCTCCATTTTGTATCGAGCAGTGCACCTGTAGCAGTGCAGTGCACCTGTAGCAGTGCACCTGTTGCAGAGCAGTGCACCTGTAGCGCCACCGTGTAGCCAGCGCGGGAAGCTGCCGGGTAAACATAGCTGCGCCGCGTCAACATTGTCAACAAATGGTGCCAATCACTTCAGTGGACATCTGTGACATGTCTTACCTTTTGTTATAATCTTCCTCTCTCTGAAATGTCTGGATGTAGTGAAAGCCTTCTGGACTCAGCACATAAATCTGACGATTGTCCTCGTCCGAACTGCTATCTTCAAGGCAAATCACGATGCTGTATGCGAGCTGCCGTAACCACAGCATTGACGTCTCCTCCCCCTTGGCTAGCTAGCCGCCTCGTTATTGGCATGGTGCATTTATGGCTTCGTGGGTGTGAATTCGCCCCACACACGCGCAAAAACGCCTTTAGCAACACACGTGTATTACGCGCCCGGCGATTCCCCCTTCCGAAATGCACGCTCACGCTGCTCACCTCGTTCCCCTGCCAGCAGTAACGTGATTGGCTGGCTTGTGCCACGTGATTCATCCTTCCGGTCAGATCGCGCCACGCTCTCACTTCGAAGTCAGAGCGGTCGGGAGCGCTCCGAGTCAGAGGCTGACGCTCAGAAAGATCCAACCGAAGGTAGTCCGAGCACTCGAATTCTACCAACCAAAGGCGCAGCCACTTTTCAGAGCGCTCCAGAGCGCTCAAAAACGCCCAACCGAATACGCCATTAGCATCACGGAGAGGAGGGGGTGGACGTAGAGCCCCTGGACGCTCACTCGTGCGCCCTTATCTCGCGGTGGGGAGAATCGTACGTCTTGGCCCGCCTTTGGCTTTAACCAGAACGATTCTGTCGTAGTTACCGGGCACACAAAGGCCCCTGCAATCTTTGCACAGTCTCTAACTGAGAAAACAGCGAGCTTCTGAGACACAGCGAAGTAACAACTGAGACGCTTATTCGTGTTCATCTGTAAATGCGAGAACGTTGTGTGTGTTTTGTGCGTGAGAAACGCGAGGCACGTTTCGATCTGCTTGCCATTTGGCGCGTGACCTTCCAATTTGTTGCTATCGCGTTCATTGCTTCGCCTTAGGGGCAAAGCTGCGACGTTTAAGGGCGAAGCTCGTTATGGCGTGGCTTGTGCGTTCTCCGTCGTCGCAGTGCGCAACCTGTGGCACATACCCGCATACCAGTGGCTTAAAGCCGCTTTCGGGCACATATCCGCATGTCCACATGTTGCGAAAAACGTAGTGCAGCATAGTTAACACGCTCTCTGTGTTAACAAAGCACTGACAGCAGAAATGTGGTACATACTCTCGTTTAGTCCTTCAATTGTCTGCTGGATGGCGGTACTTGTATATGATGAATATATGATAAAAAGAAGCGAGATGACAGTACTTGAAGTGTTCACTAGATGGGCGGACAGACACACGGACGGACGGACAGACAGACAGACCGACAGACAGACAGACAGACAGACAGACAGACAGACAGACGGACGCACAGACGACACACTGAAGGACGCACGAACGGGTGCACGTACGGTGGACTGACGCACGAACGGACGAAAGAACGGGTGAACATACGGACAGACGGACGGAAGCACCGAAGGATTCACGGATTCACAGACGTTTCGCCCCACTCATTATCAGTCATTCCGTGAATATGCTGTAATTTTGTTTGGTATGAATATATATATATATATATATATATATATATATATATATATATATATATATATATATATATATATATATATATATATATATATATATATATATATATATATATTTATATTTATATATAGATTAGAGCGAGGATGACGCTAGTGGTAATGTAGCCACCTGACATTGTGTATACCGAGTCCACAAAATTACACTTCACCTAGTGGAAACGCGTAGAAAATGCGCATTGAACTAGTCGTGAATGTTATGGTCATGATGCATTACTTCACTTTACCAAGAGTACTATGAAAGGACAGTGTCAGACATAAAGAGTGCATTTGTGAAGCTTCCGGAATATGCGGCCGTGGCGCAGTGCACAGTAGCGCACCCGGCCTCCGCTGTCCCGGAACGAAGAGTCGTGCGTTCGACTCCCGTGGACAGAACGCTTTCTAACACCAAAGTGTCTTATACCGGGGTCCACCACGGCTTCGCTGACGTACTTTCATAACGGAAGTGACGCGGAAAATTTTATACTAAGAGGTTGCAAAGAAGAGAAAAACCAGAAGGCAAGCATTTCTCGCGCGGAATCCAACCAGCAGCCTCTCGATTCTCAGCGCGCGCCGCTAACCACTACGCCACGGAGCGTACGCTGCGTGGAATGCCAACGGCAACATATTTATATGCACCATACACAAATTGGCAGTCCTCAGAGCTCAGAATTTTTAGCGCGTTTTTGTTATCATGGCAAGATGGCGCGATGGGCTGGCGTTAGGCACGCTTCGAGGTGGTCGCCTTCTTGAAGCGCCACCGCCACGGAGCGTGGTCTCTCCTGCGCGCAGACTTATTATTAGTAGTAGTAGTAGTAGTAGTAGTAGTCATAAACTCTTATTCAGCCACAATTTACAGGCCGAGCGTTTCGACAACCTGTGCGACCAGTCGACGCTGTTCTCCTTCCCCTTCGGCGCCGATTCAGTCGAGCCAGGATGTGATGGAAAGGGATGGGGAAGGGTAATAGCTGGATTGCTGAGCAGTTGGGCAGTAAAACAGGCAAACAGACGGGTCGTCATATGGAAAGGGGCAATTGGGACAGCAGAGGTTAGACGTATATTTATAAAGGAAAAGGCGAGAGGGGGTTATCAGGCAATTAATTTGGATGTGCCGTAGAGTTCGAGCTTCGAGCGCAGTGAATGATGATTGGACTTGTAATTCGGGAGAGAACAAAGGTTTCTTCACGCGCTACCGCAGCCGCGCTTAGAAAAGGAGCACGCTGCTGACACACGACGCCGTAAGAATGTCGACAGTTGAGAACGCTTGCCTGATGTATACTTGTGCGCTCGTTTCATGGCTTTGATTGTAGAGTAGTGACAGTTGTTATTCCACGCTCGTCGTCCTGAGTATGCTAATTTCGTGTGCTTTCTGCTTGAGGTGTGCGCTGCAAGTTTAGAGCTGCTTTCCGTTCTTATTGTGACCTTGAGATGTTTTTGCTGTTGCTAAAACAATGCACAATAAAAACTCAACTACTCCTCTAAAGGCACGTTTCACTTTCGTGTTATGCCAAGCCCTATGTAGGGCCAACGCCTCCTTTATTTCAATGCCAGTGCGAAGGCGCCCTTCTCAACGGAAGCCGTCAATCCAGGTAGTGGTCGTAATGCGGCGCTATATAAGGTGTCGCGCTGCTCGCGTCACACGTGCGTCCGAGCGCTTTCTCCAGGAGATGCGATAGACGTGTTTTCCACACAAATGCCATACGCCTGTCAGTCAGTCAGTGAATGAACTTTATTTACAAATTGTCCTGAGGAGCCGATTCCCCTCAAGAGGGAGGGTCGGCTGCGGGCCGCACCCACGTGGGGACAGGAAGAGCGAGCCCCTCCGCCAAATTGCGGGCCCTCTGGACAGCCCGGATTTGGACCTCTCGGTCCGAGCTGGTAATTGCCGTCCTCCAGGCAGCTTCTGTGCTGAGAGGCTCGCCATCGCGCAGCGCCGCGCATTGCCAGAGCATGTGGGGTAACGTGCAACGTCTCTCTTCGCAATGAGGGCATTGCGGCTTTATGCTGTCGATAAACTTGCTGTACACTAAAGGCGACGGGTAAGTACCCGTTTGCAGCATTCTTAAAGTGACAGACTGGGCCCTAGAGAGTTGCGGGTGCGGGAGCGGAAAGCTACGCCTGGCCAATTGATAATTTTTGCAAATTTCGTTAAAGGTGAGGAGCGAATCAAGCTGCCGGATGCTGCCGGATCCTTCATACTGCTTCCTTCTGGCTCGATACAATGCCGCCGCCGCCGCGTAACAGAGCAGCGCATGCAGAGACGTTGCAGCGACGCTACCTCATTGGTTGCCCGCGTAGCGCCACCAACGGCGACACGCTATCTCAAAAAGGCCGTATATTTCACAGAGCCAGCGTGACTGCCAATATTGTGAACACGAGGAATGCAAGACGCCACCACATAGCTCTGTACACTACTCCACATAAGATTGATTGATATGTGGGGTTTAATTTCCCAAAGCCACTATCTGATTATGAGAGACGCCGTAGTGGAATACGCCAGAAATTTCGACCACGTGGGATTCTTTAACATGCACCCAAATCTGAGCACAAAGGCCTACAACATTTCCGCCTTCATCGGAAATGCAGCCGCCGCAGCCGGGATTTGATCCCGCGACCAGCGGGTCAGTAGCCGAGATCCTTAATCCATAGACCACCGCGGCGGGGCACAAAAAAAATACTTCATATAATTTCCGTCATGAGGCACTGCATGAGGCACGCTCCCCCATCACTGCAAAGCCCACGAGAAGCCTTGGGAGAGAGCGGAAAAGGACTAGAGGAGAGGGTGGTGAACAGCTGGATTGGGCTCATCTGGCTGGCATTCATAAATTGGAGGAGGCTTTAATGGGCCGTTCAGCAATATTTTTTTTCTTCTTAGCTTCCTGACCGCACGTGTTTTTGCGATGTCATTTATATGACGGAAATGCGTCACCGATGTCTCGGTGGACACCGGCATAAGGCACTTTCGTGTTAAAAAGCACAGCACAACGACCACTGCGTTGAAACATTGAATTGGCAAGTTCGCCTTGGTGGATCTGTGGCTAGCGGGTGCTCGGCTGCCGACCCAAAGGTCGCCGATTTGATCCCGGCCGTAGCGGTCGCATTTGAATGGAGGCAAAATGGTGGAGACCCATGCACTGTGCGATGTCAGCGCACGTTAAAGAAGCCCTCCCCTACGGCAACTCGCATAATGTAATCGTGGTTTTTGGATGGGCAACCCCACCGTTCATTATTATTATTATTATTATTATTATTATTATTATTCGAATTGGCAAGACGAATTCAAGATGTGCCAAATGGAATACCAGATTACAGCAGCACAACGCCTTTCGCGCCATTTGTGGCGTGTATGGGGACAAAAATGGAAGCGCCAGGGTAACTATTACAGCCGTATAGGCCTATGACCATTCCACAACAAGGCGTATGGCACCGCAATACCACTTTGACTCCTTGCCACGATAGTTAGATGGTCGACAATACAGCGAACAGAAGAAGGCACAGGGCAGGCTCATATCTGCTCATGTTCAGCGTTACTATCAGTCCTACCTGTATTCACGTAATACTCGAACATACTCGCTGGTATTGAAAAGCAGTGTCTTTCAAACACCAACTCAATATTTATCGATCAGAGGCGCGATTGTGTAGAGGATGGTCTTAACCACCCCCCTCTCAACTCTACCAAGGAAGATCTCGGGTAAATATTTAAGTTGTCATCCTTAGAAAAATGGTTTTAATGGTTTCCAACCACGCGCGCTTCGTTTAAGGGTACTATTGCGTGAAAATGCGGCAAAAAGAGCATCGATTCTGTCAAAGATCGGTGTTGGAGAACATTGACATCATGATCGAAACAGACAATTGTAGACTAACAAACTTATGAGTCGACTTACTCGGACTCGAACTCATGTGGAGCCTTGAGTCTGGGTGAGTAAAATTTGGGTGAGTTTGAGTCCGAGTGATTCCGGTTGAAAAAACTTTTGGCGAGTGCGAGACCGAGTGAGTTCGACTCAGAAACGTTTTCGTGAGTCTGAGTCCGAGTGAGTCGTGAGGGCAAAATGTATTTCGTAAGTGAGTTTGACTGAGCTACACAAGTTTTGCCGGCCTATGCAGGGCACAGACCCTGTTAAAACGAGACTCGTTATCGATCCCGTTAAACGAGACCACGGAGGGTATGCGAAGGATGACCATGTAGTGCGTCACGGTGTAAGGAGCTGACCCAAAAACCGTATGCGAAGTAGCCGTACAATCAAGTTCTGTGGATAAAAAAACAAAAAAACGCTCCAGCACGATAGAATCACGTGCATATTTGTTAGAAGCCCCGAGATAGTGCAAACATATAGTCTCCGAACTACTACGTAGACGAAAATGCTGTAGGCCCGTGTGCTCAGATTTGGGTACACGTTAAAGAACCCCAGGTGGTCGAAATTTTCGGAGCCCTCCAGTACAGCGTCTCTCAAAATCAAACTGAGTTTCGGAACGTTAAACCACACATATCAATCACATCAATCAATAATTCGAACTACGGCGTGACTTGCAATAATACTTTTAATTTCGCGCAGTAACTCTCCCTGAGTAAAAAAAAAACATAACTAGCGGATAAACTACCAACCAATCGTCACCAACGTGAACCAGTTTTACGCACAACGATCATCGGTGCATGAAAGCGTGGCCACAAGACGCGGCCGTCACGTACTTTTCACGCGAAATAGAGCTTTTTATCAAGCCGAATAAAAAGAAAATATGCGGGGCGGGGAGCATATTGCTGTTTCCAGTGGCAACGGGAACAAAACAAAAAGCCCCTCGGGGAGAGGGGAAAAAGTATAAAATCGATAGATGGATAGAATAAATGGATTAATAAGGCTGTACCCTTCAGATTGGGCGGTGGCTAACGCCACCAAGCCGTAATACCTAGTGAACCACCAACTAGATTTATCTTTTTTTTTTCCTTTAAAGAGTGAAGTATAGGACTGGTACTTTGTAGCGAATGGTTTAATTTTCACTCGTGCCTTGACTTTAGCCACCAATCAGACAACCAACCTTCTTCTAGTCAATTCTACCCGCCTCAAGCCTATTTTGCCCTACCTGTACCTAAACCCCAGTGCTTTGAAAAACTCTGCGCCACCATCCTGAACTATACGGTGAAGCCTTTTACAGAACATTGTCAAGTGTTCGGCATTTATCTTTTTATCTCCACACGCACCGCATACCGTGTCTACCCCTTCGTATTTGTCCCGATATGTCTTCGTTCGCAATACTCCCGTCCTGGCCTCAAACAGTAGAGTATTACCATAGACCCTTTCCTTGGCGATTTCCTGCTTTAAAAACTTTGATAGGTCTCTAGTGCGGAATTCTTAATCATGCCGATTCTCCACATATCGGTCTCAGCTTCCTTCACCTTCTTCCTAACCGATAATTCGGATTGGTTTGGCCCCCTGCTGTTTTCTAAGTATTTACCAGTCAATTTTCTAGTTCGCTTCCTCCATTTAGTATCGACATTCTTCATGTACAAGTAGCTGAATACCTTCCTAGCCCAACGTTCCTCCCCCATTTCTCTCAATCACTTCTCAAATTTTATTTTGCTGCTAGCTTCCTTGCCCTCAAATAATATCCATCACATATCACTTTGTACTCCCTGATTTGGTGTATTCCCGTGAGCTCCTAAGGCAAGCTTACCTATTTCACGCTGCCTAATTTCTAATTTTTCTTAAACGTCTGATCTCATGCACAAAGCCGCATTTCCGAACGTCCCACCAGGAACCATGACCCCTTTCTATATTCCTCTCACAATATCATACCTATTGTTTTCCACAGTGCCCTGTTTTTCATCACCACTGCATTCCTTTTACCATTAGCCGTCCCGTATATTTCGTGTTGCCTTAAGTACTCGGCCTAATTGCTTATCCATGCGCCGAGATATTTGTATTTATCTGTTATCTCTAGCTAGACATCATGTACTCTAAGCTCACTACCTTCGTTATCATTAAAATTCATGACTGCTGATTTTTCCTTACTGAATCTGAAATCTAACCTATCTCCCTCATTACCGCAGATGTCCATCATTCTCTGCAAATCTTCCTTGTTGTCGGCCATTAGCACTATATCATCTGCCTACAGCAATGCTGGTAGTGCCTGTTCAATGCGTTTTCCTTATTTGACGAAAGAAAGGTTGAAGCCCAGTCCACTTCCCTCTAATTAGGCCTCTAATCCTTGTAGGTACATCATGAATAACAAGGGTGACAGAGGACACCCCCGCCTAAGCACGGTTTTACCTCTGCAGGCTTCAATACCTGTTTTTGCCACTTTATAACTGCCTTGTTACCTTTATAGATATTCTTTAAAAAATTAGTGGCTCCATCTTCCACACCTTAAAAACATAACGTTGGTGAACGACATGGAGCTCATTAGCTTTGGATGAATTTAAAACAGTTACACAATAGCGAACAGTTGCGCAGAAAGGTGTGACGCGTTAACAGTTATATCGCACTTTGATCGATGCACATTATAATGCAATTCAGGAGTGAGTGCAGTATTCTAGCTTCTATGCGTCGTGTAGCTGTTGGAACTAAATAAATGGGAAACACGTGGGCACCCGCACTTGTTCTTCTGAACTTGTAGTGCTCATCAAATAGGGCGGCGTACGCTGACAAGTGTTCAGAACGCCGGGTTCAAATCCTGGCTGGAAGCTGGGTACCAATTAAACCAATGCGAAAACGCGGTTGTACATTGATATTGCACTGTAGGAAGAGAAACGATGGTGGGTCGTAATTATTCACGAATCCCCATTCTATTAGCGCATACTCTGTAAATAATCGGGGGATATTATGCCCAAACAAGTGTTAACCCGTGCGGGTACCGAGTCGCTGTTTCCGCAAACGATGCAGGTCTTTTGTTGCGAGCAAAGTTTTAATAGAGGAGAGCCCTTACACCCCTTCGGAGCCCAAACAGTGCTGTCGGCGTGAAGAAACGGACTCAACGCCCTCTCGCAAAAAGCAACTGTCGGACGGCAAAATTGCTGCGCAGTGGTTTGCCGTTGCCTAATTGCACCTTCCGCAAATATTTCCGGCTAGTTATTGGTAGGTTGCGTTAGCTTCCTTCCACTGTATCCCTACTCGTTGTACCGCAGCAACGGTAAGAAACGCTACAGCATAAATATTCGACATAGTCTTGTGCTGCTCTCTGAGAGAGAGAGAAAAACAACTTTTATTTCCAAAATCCATGTCCGGGTCTGAGCTCTAGGGTGAAGCTTCACTGACCTCCCCTGAAATAGTACATGGTTAAAGAGAATTGTTCACGAGGACGTTGTTTCGCTCAGATTCGTAACGCAGGCCTCCTATGTAAGTATGCTAGAGTGGAGTGATTGGCGTTGAGGCGTATTAGCTCTGGAATAGCGCCAGAATATGTCGGATAGAGTGAGTATGGAACCGCACACGTGGCAATAAGGTGTATACGGGCCTTATTGCGTCTTACGCCGTGTAAAGTCATTCGGCAGGGAATGTGTTCGTGCTTGCCTCAAGAGCACGGCTTCTTTTCCAGAAAAACCTTCCGGCGGTCTAGGAAGCTGTGCTCGGGCTAGGCGAAGGGATTTTAGGCGGACCCTTTCTTTCTTGTGACATTCGGCGCGGTCCACTGCCGACAGATAAATTTCAGGCCAGCACTGGGAAGCATATGAATACCAAGGCATCGAGGCGTAGGTCCGGGATTTGCACCAGGAAGTGTGACCTTGCGTCCACTTCAGGTAGCGGGATTATGATTTTCATAAGTAGTGCGCTTCATCAGATTATCTGGAGTGACTACGTTCTGGAGCAAGGCCTCAAGGAGTCAGTCCTGACCGTGATTTAATAAGAGGCGTGCTCATGCTGTGATGACTTGCGTTATGGTGAGTATTTCTGCTATTGCCCCGGAAGGAACGTCGAGATGGTGTTTGACGATTGTTTCACCACGTGCATCCATTGTTCGTGTGACTGATTTGCCGGATCGAAAGCTGGCGTCAGCGTGGTATGACGTCACATCAATTTGAAGCTGTCTGCGGCAGCGTGATTGGCATCTTGCAACATCTCGTTCAATGTGCGTGTGTTTTGGTATTGGTATAAGGTCGATATAAGGCAGTGCGTCCCACGGAGGAGCTGGCGGTATAGTATAGAGGCCATCCACCGAACACGTTTTGCATCGCCACCATCAGATGGCACTTTCCACTGTCAAAACCACTAGCTCGCCGCCCTCACCACCATCAGCCAACATTTCTTCTACTCTCGACGTCATGAGCCATTAAGACCACTACAGTTTCCCCCATATTCACTATTATTGCCGCCTTATCTACTTCAAACCATATCCAGCAACAATTATAGATCCACCAACTCAGGATTTTCAATAGGGTATCGTCATTACCTCTAAGTGGCATTGCCCTCGTACCTTATAGTTTCATACAATAATACCTGGAGAGGAATCTGAAGCTTCTATCGAGTACCTCGATAAGAATTATGGTAAGTACAGGCTTCGGATTGGATAGGGTTAGCTAACGAACTGTCTACAGACGTTTTTCTACAGTTTCAGTTTCGTTCTTTGCGCAGAAAGGATGCGATGAAAAGCGCCGAAGCAGTTCCTTCGTTGTTCGAATAGGCTGAACACAACTAGCTCTCCTTATTTGCTGAGATGTTGGAGCTTTACGAGTCATATTTGACAGTTTAAAGGAAGCGTCGTCCACGCACCGCTGTGCATTGATGTATCGTCTCATGCCAGTGCAGGGTATTGCACCAAGATTATGTATCTTCACGAGCGCGTCTTTCCTAAACTCGTTTGAATCGACTGCGAAACGGCGACGAAGCTAAGTAGACGCACCGTCACAATCCGCTGAACCTACTTCACAGCAAAACCAGAGGTGCGTTGGAGAGGTACATAGACAGACGCACATAGCGTCACATTAGACGAAACGTTAAGTCTTTCTCACCGAATACAGTTCTGTTATTTCTACAAATAGATAATGCGTGCTTTCGAGGAAAGCAAAAAAAGATGTTGGTTTTGAAGTGTTGAAAAAAAACTAATTTATTAAATTTTGATGCCAAATCTGGACCGCAATGGTAGAAAAACGCTAACCCTGATAGTTAAATTTGCCCAGGTTTTACGTTCCACACCTAATCACAAAAAATTGTGTCATAAAGTTTTTGTACAAATATATGAAGCAACGTTCAATTAAACTTAAGCTCATATCACCTTGTTTTACACTAGGAAAAGAAGCGTCCTGAATCTCAAGCATGCAATCCATCCAAAGTTGATACGAAGCCTGTTCCTATAATTCCCTTTGGGGTACAAGCGCCACTGAAGCAGCCCTTGTAGACACTAGCGCAAGATTCACCTCTAGGTAATATTGTATGAAATTATATGCCTCGTACATTATATTGTTCACAAACTACTCCATGTAACTACCACGGCAATTGCGCATCACCGCAACACACTCGGAGATAACAGATCACATGCTCACAAGATCACATCATACTCGCAAAAATTCACTACCTTGTGATCTTGCATAAGATGATCCTCATATTATCACATGTCTAATAAACTATTATAATATACGTACATGAACTCATATGAACGGATCACAAGCGAGAACCCACGAGCGTATACGCACACACAGAATTTCAACACTAGCAATGCCGATTTCTACTCTAGCAGCATGAAGGCTATTTATACCCTCAGTTTGAGATCGTACGCCATGTAATAGTTAGCACCCATATAATTTATAATTGATGTCTTCTACACATCATCGTGTGAAACACTATCTGCTTATACGTCTGCAATTACGTAGCACGAGCTTAATTTGGACAAGTTGGTTCATCGTGGCGGTATTGCATACCAACAGCGCGACAACGGCATGAAGAGATATAATGGAAAAAAAACAGCGCTGTTTCCTGTCAATTTTCTCTCTTTCTATACCACTGCCGTTCTATTCCAAGGTAGTCAATAAAATTAAAAGTTGCCTAAATTTGCACCTAAAAATATACTGCAGCATCTTGAAAAGGTCTGGCAACGTAAGTACCTTAGTAGTTATTTGAAAACACTAAGAAAGCTTCTCTGGTTAGTGGTTACAAGCTTCACTAGCTGCTGCTTAGTAAATGTATGCCGGGAAGGCAGAAAAATACGTTGGAGTCTAGTAAATACATGCCTTTACTAGCTGTTTGCAAACTTTTTTTTTATTAGATGCGCGAGACCTAGGCAGAGCTCCAGTTCTTCGGGGTCCTGAGCCTGCGCAAGCTGAGTGTACTTGGAGACACGGTTGCTTATAGAGCGGCTGCGTAGGTGGCCGCACGAGAGGCATGGCCGTCGTCGATGAGCATCTGTATGTAGGTGCGAAGAAGAGCGCTGTACGCCGCAGTGCGGGTTTCAAGGTCAACTTGTCCTAGCAACAGTGCCATGTGAGCCAGAAACCGCATGGTTAGAAGCGGCGGTTCGATCGGCTGACCGGTTACCCAGTCGTGTATCTCTTCTACCAAAGAAACACCATCGCCCAGAACGAGGCGTCTCACTCGCGCGCACAGCCGCCTGTAGATCACGAAAAACGACTTCAAAGGTTCCACGGTCACCGGGCGGCTGCGGTTCACTTCTATCTTGCTGCGTGGCAGTGCGGAGCTCCTGCTCTACGCACACATCGACAACAGCGCGCATGCGAGCCCATAGCTGATCTTCCCAAGTGGTACACACGGGCAGCATTGCTTTCAGGTTGCCACTCAGAGCACCATACACAGCGCTCTTGTACAGCAAACACGTGGGACTCGACGCCACTCTCCAGCAGGTTCGCATCCATAAATACCCGTAGAAGCTGCCTTGGGCGGGTTGCTTGAAGCCGGCACCAATAGTGCTGGCGTTGTGCAGGTCATGGCATGGCCTGCATCCTGCGAGAGCGTTGGCTAGATAACGACGACCGTTGTCGGCAGCCAGCTGTTTGGCTCTCTGCAGTTGGCCTGCTCGCAGGTGGAAGAATAAGCTGTGGAAGAGGTCGAATTCGTGCATCAGTAGCCACTTCCTTGAGGGCGCTTCCGCGTCCAGTTCAGTCATGTGAGATGATGATGCACTACCGATGTTATCATGGGACTGCACACTGTGTAGCGAGTTTTTTGAGGTGCGCCTTCCTCCAGCAAAGTACTGGAGCCTGTCGTCGTCATCGCCCATACCGCACTCATGCGCCGCGCAGCTTTCCAACCAGTCGACCACTAGTTGCGCCTGGCCTACGAACGAGTCTCTAGCCATGAGGGCCTCTACGATTTCCCTGTCACTATCTTCGCGATATCCGTCGACGAACATGGTGTTGTGGCCGCGTTCTTCCATGAACTCGTCCGCGTTGAGACGGTCGCACAGGAGGGCACCCGTAAGCTTCCAAGTGTTTCGCTCTTCGGTGAGCAATGTTCGGCAGGCTATGGCTTCCATCCACGCCGGTACGTCCTTGCAATACCCTATGCTCTCGGTCACTTCTATCACTTTGGCTAAATAACTTTCGCACAAGCTAGCATACTTTTCAGCCAGCGTGACGACGTCCTCGCCACTAGTATAAGCATTGTAGGCTTCCATAAATTCCGTGTGCATGCCGGCAGTAGCGACGACTGCAGGATGTTCGGTCGCTAGCTCTGACGACGCGCAAATGCTGGTTGTCACGTCGGCGGCTTCGAAATCGGCACTTACATTGCTGGTGCCACGCAAAGGCTTGTTGGCACCGGGCGCAGCGAAGTCTGCCTTGGATCCTCCTGTGAAGGCGCTCGCCGTTGTGCTTGGAGTACTTGTGGTACTGGTTTAACACGAGGCCGCCGAATGCTTAAATCCTGCTGCTGGTGTAGAAAGGACGCCCTCCGGTAGCTGAAGCGGCTTCACGATCGTAGCTCGGTCACCGGCGTTAAGGCTCGAGCTGCTCCTCAGCACGAGCCAGTCTTCGTCTTCTTCTTCTCAGCACATGGCACAATCCCATTGGACGGAATAGGCCAAGTAAAAAGTGCATTTTTTCATTATTGCAGTACTATGTTATTATTGTGTCCACTAGTGAATAATTGTAATTAGATCCTGATTTGAAATGTGAATTACTAGTAATCAAGAAAGTGGTGCGCGCGCAATGTTGCAGAAGATTTCCTAGTCACAATGATATACTCCTAAATGGCAAAGAAAACATCTCTGTGGCTGTACAACATAGCACCGGCCCTAAACGATAAAAAAAACATGTTGTTCTTGGACCAGTCTTCGAAGAGGCGGTACTTGTACGCTCTTCACTGCACGATGTCACACACCTGCCCCGCTACTAACGTTATTCTTTAGTAGCTTGTATAAACGCGGTACGTAAATACAAACTCTCATTTTATTTTCAAACTTCTACCACAATTTTAGTGTTAGCTTAAAGACCACGCAAAACCTTGCACGGATCGCATGCATTGGGTAACGCGGAGAGCGTCCCCTGAAGCGTTACCTAATGGCCCCGAGTTATCACATATATGCGATACCGGCACCAGGGCATATGTCACTGATTTGCACGTGAAGTGGTCAGCTGCGTTAAAAAAACACATTAAGGAGTTTTCAAAGTGTTTACGCTAAGTTAGCCATTGTAGCGTTTGTGTATGGCCGCTATATGAGTTTTCGAATGGCGTTTGTCTGCCGCAAACGCTAACGCACACTCGAGTCACAGAAACGGAGCTTTGTGCGCCTTGCAGGCCACTAGATCTTTCGGATTTTTTGCGCGTGAACCACAAACACAAACGGCGATTAGCGACACGACACATGCACCATGGCTACAGTGGCGGTTGTACTCTGGTTGCATTTATCAACTATATTTACAATGACATTGTGAGGACGTCAAATTGAGACGTAATCAAGGATGATTGATTGATTGATTGATATGTGAGATTTACTGTGACCAAACCACCATATGATTTTCAGAGACGCCGTAACAGAACGCTCCAGAAATTTCGACTACCTGCGATTCTTAAATGTGTACCCAAATCTGACCTCACCGGCCTACAGCATTTTCAGCTCCATCAAAAATGCAGCCGCCGAAGCCGGGATTCAATCCCGCGACCAGCGGGCAGCACCTGAGTACTTCAGCCACTCTTCCTTCCACTTCCCCCTTCATCTCTCTCCTTTTTCTCACCTTCACCTTTCTGATGTCAGCGGTCTGTGTATGCTTCCTTTCACTAACGCATTCCTCCCGATCAGACGGCCCCTCCTGGCACTGGCGGTTCGGTGTGGGGCAAAAAAGAGCTTTTAAGGAAGTCCTTAGCCTCTAACTACTCGGAGTCCCGTAAACAATTCGTCGTAGAAGGAGGGGTGCCGCGTATTGTGGCAGAGGCTGGTAAGCGGGCATTTTAGGAAGTTCTAAGCCTTTAACTACTCCGCGCCCTGTCAACGTTTTGTCGTAAAAAGAGGGGTGCCCCGTATTGCGGTAGGCTGTGCAAGCGAGTCCAATGCGGATTCCTTGCCCGCTTCTGGATTACGCATGTAGTGGGGGCCTTCCGGCTGAGCACAGGGTTGCTGTTGGGCATGTCATGCATGGCACAATTGATTGGGTAGTAAAATGAAACAGAAAACAGACGACAGCTACACTTAGGAAGAGTAGTTACACTTGAAACTGTTTTGGGTTGTCCAGTGCCCTTCGCAGCTGCAGTGCCGTGAACACAGTTACTATTTTCATTGTTGCCGTTATTGTTTTCTAACGCTTTAATTGCTGAAAGTGTACCAGGATTCTCATTTATTCCTCTATCGAAGGTGTTAAATCGGTGGATAAGGTATGACTCTCGTTGTTCACGTTCTCGATTTGATTTAAATCCCGTCTCTAAGAGCGTTACTGATAGTTTGTCGAATGCATGGTCGGGAAGATTGAGATGTTTCGATAGAGGTAGACTTGGGGCTGATTTCGCATGGGCTCTGTGATTATTGAAGCGAATCCTAAATGGTGTTTCTGTTTGTCCGATGTACTGCATACCACAAACGTTGCATTCGAGTAGGTATACCACATTAGAGGAATCGCATGTTAGGTTTCCTCGTATGTTAATCGAAAACTTGGATTGCGCGCTGGTTGCTTTGCCTGTTTCTCGCATCGCCTTACATACAAGACATCGTGGCTTTAAACAAGGGCGGCATGAATTATTGGGGGGTGATGTGTTAATTTGGGAGTGGACAAGGGTGTCTTTGAGGTGACGTGGTCGTCGGTAAACGACGCCTGGAGCGGATGGGAATGCACGTTTCAGACGTTCACTTTGTTCCAGAATGTTGTAATGTCGTTTAAAAATTTTGTTTACACTGGGAAAGTTTGTGCTGTAAGTCAAGCAGAGGTTTGTTCGTTGTGGGTCTTCTCGTGGTGGTCGCTTCATAAGTAAGTCTTCACGCTTCAGTTTTCTCGCTTTTTGAACAGCGTCATTAATTACATGTGGGGGGTATTTTTGTTTCTCGAGCATAAGCTTTAGCCTCTGTGAGCTCGTGTCAAAGTCAACTTCTTTAGAGCAGATTCGCTTAAACCGGTGAGCCTGGCTGTATGGAATCCTGTTTTTACAGTGGCGTGGGTGATCGCTTTGGTAATGAAGGTATTGTTGTCGATCCGTTGGTTTGCGATACAGGGTTGTAGAGAGCTTCTCTTCTTCTATCGTTATGGTAACATCAAGAAAATTTACGGTAACATGCGAGTATGTGTGTGTGAAGTGTATGTTCGGATGTACAGCATTGTAAGTGTCGATAAAGCTGAGAAGTTCGTCCTCGCTGTGGGTCCAAATAAGAATGATGTCGTCTATGTATCTTCTGTATAACATTGGTTTCAAGGAACTTTGTGCAAGAAATTTAGATTCTAGCTTTCCCATAAATACGTTGGCATAATTAGGTGCCACTTTAGTGCCCATAGCGGTCCCGCTGATTTGTCGAAAATACTCTTGGTTAAACTCGAATGAATTTAATTCGAGGGCCATCCTCGTCATAGTTGCAATGGCAGAGAAATCTGGGGTGTTAGATTGTCTATGGTTTGTGTACATGTTTTGTAATGCAGCTATGCCGTCATCGTGAGCAATATTTGTATATAATGAAGAGACATCAAGAGTAACCAAGTACGAGTTTTTCGGCACACAGAGACCTGCATTGTCTCGAAGAAAATTTGTGGTGTCTTTTATGTACGACGCGAGGGGGCATGGAATGTGGGTTATTAGTTTGTCCACGTACCCTGATATGGGTTCAGTTATTGTACCGATGCCTGATATGATTGGTCGACCTGGGTTACCGGATTTATGAATTTTTGGGAGGATGTAGAAGCGACCTGGACGAGGGTATGCTGCTTGCATCAGTTTGTGGTCAGTGTTGGTTATCTTTTCTGCATCCAACAGTTTCTTTAGTTCTGTTGATACGATACGTTTGTATTCGTCTGTCGGATCACCTGGGACGCGTTCGTAAAATCTTGATTCGTCTAGTTGGCGGTATGCTTCTTGTAAGTAGTTGGTTGTATTAAGAACTACGATTGCTCCTCCTTTGTCAGCGGGTTTTATTGTTATGTCTGTCCTAGATGCCAAATTTTTCATACTTATATTTTCAGATTTTGTCAAGTTTTCTCGGTTTTCTTTCTGTCTGTGGTATTCGTGTATTATATCTTTCTGTACTGCGTTGATATAAAGGTCCAAGCACTTGTCTCGATTACTGTTCGGTGTCCAATCATTTGATTTACGACGGTGAATTGTTTCGTGGTTAGAAGGCCTGTCCAAAAAATATTCGCGCAACCTTAAGCTTCGAGCGAAGTTGTCGAGGTCTCGGAGCAAGTAGAATTCATCGAAAAATTTTGTGGTCGGGCGGAAGCTTAGTCCCTTAGATAGCAGTTTTTTTTCGTCAGGTGACAAGCTCGTGTTCGATAAGTTTACAACCACAGTATCACAGGGTGTGTTTCTAGATGGGTGCTCGTTTGTACCATTAGTGATTTCCTGGGTGGTTGTGTTGTAGTGATAAGGAACTATATTAGGAAACACGGGTTCGGGCACATGGTCTCTTTTGAGTTTATGAATTTTTGTGGTCATGATGGCTTGGTATTTATTCTGTTCAAATTCTGTTAATCGCGTGATTTCTTCGTTCGATAAAGTGTTGAGGCGGAGAATGGTGTTGGTCATAGCGACCGGTTTCTTTACCTGCTTATCAGTGTGATTAAGAGCGATTTCTGTTAATTTAAGAGATGCCTCAAGGAGGACGTTTTTCCATGTTATTTGGTCGTGTTCATCTAGATTTGTAGCGGCTGGTGTGAGGGAGAGTGCCATACCCTTGGAGCTATTCTAGCACGAAGGTACACTTGCAATGTTGATTTATGCATTTCATGTCTAATTCGTTTGTCACCAAGTTTTCGTACTTTAAGGAAAGTGGCACTGCAACTGGGAAGCGATGAGCTAGACCTACATTTCAGAAGTCATGCTTCTTTTGGGTGCGGGGATGGCACTTATGAGGTGTGCAGGTTGTAGTTATGTCCGGCAGGCCTTCGTCGTTGAGCGGAGGATTTCGGCGTTGGGCTCCCGGCGAACGTGTTCGTTGGCAGTTCCGGGGTCCGCAATAGGGGGACGCAGTTTCGTAGTTCGGCAGGCTTCCCTTTGAGGAGTGGTGTAGTGGTGCTGTCGTGTAGTGCTTTTGACCGCGACATCCGCAATGAAGGGATGCGTGTTGGCTGTTCTGCAGACTTCCTCCCTAGTAGTGGTGCGCTGTTGATGATGGTGAGGGCGTGCTTGTGGCTCGCGGGAGTCACAGTTTCGCTGATCGTCGGGAACTCATCTGTGATGTTGGGTGGGTGTGGGGCTCCTGGTGTATGTTGATATGCAGAAGTCTTCTCGTGGGTGTCTTGTTGTGTTGAACGTATATTCACGGGAGCTGCTGGTTGAGTCGACCACCCCGTGGTAGCTTCGAAATCTCCACGACCGAGCGCTTTTTTGAGGGTTTCGACAATCAAAGCGACACCCACAAAACTTGGATGAAGCCCATTCGCAGCAAGAAAGCGTCTTGGTGGCAACTGCTCGAATTGGTAGTCAATATATGACACCTTGCTGGGTCTTCGGCAGTAGGCCTTGACTGTTTCGTTGAATTGACGAGCGTCCGGGTTGAAGCGGTGCACGAATTGTTCGTTCAATTGTTCCAGGTGTAGGTTGAGGTAACGGGGTAGCACGCATGAAACAACGAGCCTTTCGAGTTCCTGGCGTGTCCGAAGCGTGTTGTTCACTAGGCGGCGAAGGCGGCGTAGCGATTCTTCTAGTCCGTACGACGCCAGCTTGCTCATACCGACGTGAAAAACGAGCGTGGTCACAGATCGTGGTAAGCCAGCAAGCTCTTTCTCGATGTCGAATGTGGACGCTCCACGGATGGAAATGATTGCAGGTGTCATCTTCTCATGCGGGTTGAAATGCCGATGTAAATACCTTGTTTGCGAGTTTCCTATGATGGCTGATGTTGGTGCATGTTTAGGGAAATTCCGTGAGACCTGCTCGACTGGAGGTGCGCCTGTGGCCGGTCTTGTGTAGGCAGGCATGGTGGTTGAGTGGCTGTAGCGTTGCATATAGTTCAGTAGATCCTCCGTGAGTGGTCACAACGTGGTTTTGTTTTGACGTTTCGGCCTAGAGTCAGGCCTTCATCAGGATTAAAGATACAGTTTGTTGGTGCTCAGCTTTATACAATCTCAAATCAGAGGGCAAGGAAAGAGGAAAAAAAAGACAGAAAAAAAAAGAAAAAAAAAGAAAAAAAGAAAAAGGAAAGAAAAAGAAGAAAAAAGAGAAGAAAAGAAAAATAATATACGGTGGGCGCCCCTCGGGTGCCCCCCTTCCACTCTTCCCTCCCTTCCCCTTCCACTTATGAAGCGACCACCACGAGAAGACCCACAACGAACAAACCTCTGCTTGACTTACAGCACAAACTTCCCCAATGTAAACAAAATCCTCAAACGACATTACAACATTCTTGAACAAAGTGAACGTCTGAAACGTGCATTCCCATCCGCTCCAGGCGTCGTTTACCGACGACCACGTCACCTCAAAGACACCCTTGTCCACTCCCAAATTAACACATCACCCCCCAAAAATTCATGCCGCCCTTGTTTAAAGCCACGATGTCTTGTATGTAAGGCAATGCGAGAAACAGGCAAAGCAACCAGCACGCAATCCAAGTTTTCGATTAACATACGATGAAACCTAACATGCGATTCCTCTAATATGGTATACCTACTCGAATGCAACGTGTGTGGTATGCAGTACATCGGACAAACAGAAACACCATTTAGGATTCGCTTCAATAATCACACAGCCCATGCGAAATCAGCCCGAAGTCTACCTCTATCAAAACATCTCAATCTTCCCGACCATGCATTCGACAAACTATCAGTAACGCTCTTAGAGACGGGATTTAAATCAAATCGAGAACGTGAACAACGAGAGTCATACCTTATCAGCCGATTTAACACCCTCGATAGAGAAATAAATGAGAATCCTGGTACACTTGCCGCAATTAAAGCGTTAGAAAACAATAACGGCAACAATGAAAATAGTAACTGTGTTCACGGCACTGCAGCTGCGAAGGGCACTGGACAACCCAAAACAATTCCAAGTGTAACTACTCTTCCTAAGTGAAGCTGTAGTCTGTTTTCTGTTTCATTTTACTACCCAATCAATTGTGCCATGCATGATATGCCCAACAGCAACCCTGTGCTCAGCCGGGAGGCCCCCACTACATGCGTAATCCAGAAGCGGGCAAGGAACCCGCATTGCACCCGCTTGTACAGCCTACCGCAATACGGGGCACCCCTCTTTTTACGACAAAATGTTGACAGGGCGTGGAGTAGTTAAAGGCTTAGAACTTCCTAAAATGGCCGCTTACCAGCCTCTGCCACAATACGCGGCACCCCTCCTTCTACGACGAATTGTTTACGGGACTCCGAGTAGTTAGAGGCTAAGGACTTCCTGAAAAACTCTTTTTTGCCCCAAACCGAACCGCCAGTGCCAGGAGGGGCCGTCTGATCGGGAGGAATGCGTTAGTGAACGGAAACATACACAGACCGCTGACATCAGAAAGGTGAAGGGGAGAAGGGGGAGAGAGATGAAGGGGGAAGTGGAGGGAAGAGTGGAGGGGGGAGGTGGAGGGAAGAGTGGAAGGGGGGCACCCGAGGGGCGTCCGCCGTATATTACTTTTTTCTACTTCTCTGTTTTCTTCTTTTTCTTTCCTTTTTCTTTTTTTCTTTTTTTTCTTTTTTTCCTGTTTTTCTTTTCTGTCTTTTTTTCCTGTTTCCTTGCCCTCTGATTTGAGATTGTATAAAGCTGAGCACCAACAAACTGTATCTTTAATCCTTTTGAAGGCCAGATCTAGGCCGAAACATCGAAATAAAACCCCGTTGTGACCGCTCACGGAGGATCTACTGGACTATATGCAACGCTACGGCCACTCAACCACCAAGCCTGTATATATATATATATATATATATATATATATATATATATATATATATATATATATATATATATATATATATATATATATATATATATATATATATATATATATATATATATATATATATATATATATATCGGCAGGCATGGTGGTTGAGTGGCCGTAGCGTTGCAAGTAGTCAAGTAGATCCTCCGTGAGCATTCACAACGTGGTTTATTTCGCCGGGACAGGCATTCATCAGGAAAAACACGATACAAAAGTGCGCTTTTCTCAAGTAGGCAAGGTTTATCAAGGGCCCCTGACACGTGAACCATCACTGCCTTACACTATCTACTGTGACGTGGCGAGTAATGAATGGTGAGCAGAGAATGTCAAAGCAATGTCAAAGAGAGAATATGAGAATGCATGAACGGTGTTTACATCAAGTAGATCACATGTATAGCAGTTTGAAAAGTACAGTAATATCTACAAACAAAAAATAAAGCTATCAAACCCATACAACAAATCACACGCACAAAAAGACAAAAAAGTATAGCAGAAAACGTTCGAATGGAACAAGATGCGTTACTAAATATTTCATCGGGCACAAACAGAACTGATAACACGAAGTCAAGAAATTCACTGCACCGAGAAGGTGTAGTGAAACTCTGCATGTATAGTGATTATTAACAAACTGTGTTGAAACTGGAATTTAGTTCTGCACCAAAAGAAACGTCAATTTGCCTGGATTTTCATTTATATCGGATAAGATCGGGTTACTTTTGTGTATCAGAATTGACTCGCACAGTTCCCTATTATAGTGTGAAGAAAAACCTGATTCCAGTATAGTAGCTCTTAGTTTATTGAATGAGTGACCAGGAAGGTTAACGTGCTTAGACAAAGCTAGATTGGGTAGGCTTGTGGCATGTGATTTATGGTGCGCAGTGTAAAAGGCGTTTCAGTATGTCCGATGTATTCGAGTTTGCACACAGAGCATTCAAGAATGTACACAATGTTGCATGTGTCGCAGTCAAAATTCCCTTTAATTTTTAGCTGAAAGTTTGATGCTGTACTCTTAACCAAAGTAGACTTCGTCATATGGTTACTAACTTTGCAACGCGATTTGTTGCATGGATGACAACCAGAAAAAGTGGTGGCGGGAATACTTGATGAGGTTACTATGTCGCGTAAGTTCTTCGATCTGCGATATACCCCACGTGGGGAATCAGGAAAGGTGTTTTTAAGGTGATCACTCTGTATTAGTATGTTTTGATGCTTCTGAAAAATGCTGTTGATGTTGGGTGCTGATGCGGAGTGTTTTATAACCATGCTCGTGCTTGAGGGTGTGGCGTTCTTCTTCCGAATAAAAAGTTCCTTACGGTCAATGTCCTCAGCCCGTTTAATAGCATCGTTAATGATTAGTGGCGGATATTTTTGTTTCTGTAGAGCTTCCCAAAGTGTGCTACAGTTGTCTGTAAAATCTGAATCGTTCAAACATATTTTCTTAAAACGCAGTGTTTACTATATGGGATTGCTGTTTTTCAGTGCTTTGAATGTGATTTACAGTAATTTAGGCATGACTGCCTATCCGTAGTTTTTCTAAAAAGATTAGTCGTCACTTTATTAGCACGTATAGTAATAGTGACGTCAAGAAACTTTATTGCTGTGTTTGAGTATGATTCCGAAAAAGAGATGGTGGGATGAGCCTTGTTGAAGTCTAAAATGAAAGACAGACGTTCTGTCTCTCCGTGCTGCCACATCAGAAAGACGTCGTCAACATAACGCTTATAATAAAACGCTTTGAGACTGCATGCTTCTATGTATGCATCTTCAAATTGGCCCATAGAGATATTTGCATAGCTTGGTCCAATTTTTGTACCCATAGAAGTGCCACTAACCTGTACATATTGCACACCATCAAATTCAAAATTGTTCAATGTCAGGATTAGTTCTAGTACCCGCGCTACTGTGTTGCTGTCCACCGTTTTGTTAGAAACGTTTTCTTTATAAGCCTCCAATATTGCTGTAATGCCATCAATATGCGGGGTGTTCGTATAGAGTGAGGCTACGTCTAGTGTTACAAGCAATGAACCAAGTGGCACGTCGAGGTCAATGATGTTGAGCAAGAAATGGTTTGTATCTTTCAGGTATGAATTGAAAGTGGGTTGGATATTCTTAATGAGATTATCAGCGAATCTAGACATTGGTTCAGTGATGGTGCCAATAGCGGAAACAATAGGTCGGCCAGGATTATTTGCTTTGGGTAGTTTTGGCAGGATATAAAATCGCCCCGGGATGGGGCTAATGAATATTAATGACCTTATAGCTCTCTCGCTGAGATAGTCTTCTTTGACAAGTTCTTTTATGGTATTGGAAACAATTTTCTTGAAATGTCTGTCAGATCATCATCAAGGCGCTTGTAGAAATGAATATTATTCAGCTATCTTTGAATCACAGCAGTATAATCAGACTTATTCATTATTACTACAGTGCCACCTTTATCAGCTGGTTTGATAATTATGTTTTCGCAATCTTGCAGCTTATGGAGGGCTTTTTTTTACAAATGGACAGATTATGTTTAAGGGACGTGGGTTTCTTATAGGCCTCCAGAATGTCGCCTTGTACTGCTGAGATGTAGAGATCAAGAAACTTGTCACGTCGTGTTGGAGGCGTCCAGTGCTCACGGGATGGCAAGTGCGAAGAAGATGGCCGTTCATGAAAGAATTCTCTTAAGCGTAGGTTTCGTGCAAAATTGTTTAAAGTCTTTGCCAGCTGGAAGTCGGTAAAGCCACCAGTGGCGGGACAGAAGTTGAAAGCCTGAGCAAGTACCGCTAATTCCTGTTCGGAAAAAATAACCTCAGAAATATTGACAATGTTAGTGAACTTATCTACTTCTGTATTATCGGAATCCACTTTTTATTTTACAGTCATCTCAGGAAGTATTTTGTCGCGGAGCAACTTCTTAGCCTTTTTTGAGTGGATTTCGGCGTACTTACTATGTTCGAATCCGCTGAGGACCCTGATCTCTGAAGTACTCATCGGATGCGAGGTGCGTAGTTGTCGGTCAGTGTTAACTAATGCTTTCGAGTATTCTTTGTGATGGTTGATCACGACACGTGTTTGGTCTAAACAAGCATTTGTTAAGATTGCATTCCATTTGTCGCTGTTGTGGCCCGACATTTTGGGAGTTGCTGGTTTCAATGAAAGTCGAAGCCCCTTAGGTACCGTCGAAGCAGTTTACATAGGTACCAAGTGTGGACGCGTGGAGAGCATGACGGATTCGTTTTTCAATAATTTCCCTGATTTTACAAAAACTCGAATAGTTCGGTAGATTGACTGCCGGTTGGGATACTAGTCAATTATTAGAGACCTTGCTGAATTTAGTACTTCGAAGTTTGTATGGGTGCGAAGCAGGAAGAGTGATGGACCTTTTTTGTGGTGGCTGCGTCTGCAAACTTGAAGCGTTGTTTAGAGAACGCTGGCGCTCTGTCGTTTGACACCCGCTAAGAGAGTCACCGGTGCGCTGGTTTTGTGCGGGAGACGGCCGGGTGGCATACGCTTGCTTTGAATGACTGCTCACATGTCCAATGAAGGAGGGCCCCTTTGTGTGTTGCTTCTGTTCGCATGGTTGAGCGAAGCTTGTTTCGGAGATGCGCTGCGCTGTCGACTGCCCGAGGGTTGGTTGTTGGTTCAGGGATGACGGCAGTCGATCGGGAGACTTCTGTTTTCGGGAGCAGCTAGTTGCGTGATCAAGCCATGAGCAAGATACGACGTTGCGCATGTGACGATGACAGAGTTGGGGGATATGGCTCGCCATCAGTGCGACGCCCTCGTAGCTGGGATGTAGGCCGTCAGCAGCGAGAACACGCGCGGATGGGAACCACTCGAACCATGGCCCAGAAAAAATACGACACGAGAGTGGCGGCAAAAATCTCTCAGGCAGTGGTTAAATTCACATGCCTCTCGGTTGCTGTGCTGTACAGTCGCTGTGTTGCCGTTGCCACGGCAACGATTGGTACATCGGGGAAGTACCAAGCTTGCATATTTGCATATTTGTCAAACGCCACGTGACTGGTTTTGCGGGTGAGGCCATGTTTTTTCTGATAAAGGTCGGTCCCCGCCTAAAACGTAGGAAAAATAAAAAAATTCGTGTTGCCCGTCTTTCACTTTTTGGTATTTTCCCACTGGATCCAAGGAAACTTTTTCACACACAAATATATATATATCAAAGCAGACACACAACTTAGTGGTTGTCTTTATTGCCAAAGGAGTCGACCGGTTGGAGGGTTTGCGAACAAGTGCAAGTGCGATGTGCTCAAATCCTTACAAAGACTGGTCCACCGGCCAAAACCATGAAATATCTTGAGAAATACATTATCTTACCACCGCATCAACAAATATATATATATATATATATATATATATATATATATATATATATATATATATATATATATATATATATATATATATGCACACAGGTGAAAGCACATGATGGGTTCAAGCAGTTCGTACTGAATCTTGATTCACAGCCTTCTGTGTTTATTTATTGTGCTCCTATTTTGCTTTTGTTAACCAGTTGTTCTCCTATATATCGCCATGTAGTCGCCACGACGACGAAGGCAACAGTCGGCGTATCAAAGAAGAAACTTTTCATTTAGCCAAACGTGTGGCTGAGAAACTGAAGGACAGACTACAGCAATGCACTCATGCACTGTTAGCGGTGAACAGAGCATCGGACGCCGATCAACTTACAAGCGGGGAATCGCGTTGGCATTTGTACATGTGCCATCAAATATTGCAGCCTTATCGTTTGTTGTCGCGCAACCTCTGGAGTAAGCTCTGGTTGTTTCGATGCATTGTAGAGTGCTCCCATGAGAAATAGAGTGGTTGCGTCTTTTCCTTTGTACAACCGCTCTCTCTCTTATGAGAATGTTTTATATAGCTCTCCGAAACGGACAATCAAATATGACATTAAGAAGACAATCTACAATAATCGCGAAGCTTCCAAAAAATGAGGTGCCGTTTTCACTCAGCAATCCTGAAAATATTTGTGGGCGAAAACCGAAGGAAATAAAAGTGAAAATGAGAAACTAGCGTGGCGGTATTATTTGACTATCGGTTGTTCAGTGTTAATGTTTTTATGGCATTATGGCATTTTGTTTGTTATGACTAAGAGCTTCTTGGTAATGTTTTTGTTGCCCACTGACGTTTCAGTTGCCCACTGACACGCGTTGGTGGTGTGGCCGCTTCAGCAATTTTATGGTGCTCTGGTCTCGTGCCGACAGCCGAGCACCACCGAGTTCGAGCAACAGCCACTTCAGACACTCAACCGATGCGCCGTTCCCTTCAAAAGCCTTGTCGGTCGTTGGGTATGGCGAGTCTTCGCTCCCGGCTGCATCTTCACAAAGCTGATAGAGGGAGTGCACAAGGCAACTGTAAGTGAAGGCACCATATAAATGTTGCATCATATAAATGTTTTCTTAACTCACCTTTACAGCAACAGTTAACTCACCGTACAGCATAACAAAGGCTTTGCATATTCGGCACTGGGGCTCGCACAAAGGTGCGACGATGACTCTGGACTTCTTCAGTCGCTTTCTCGTTTTCACGCAGCTTGGTTCTATGAAAGCCCTAAGGGATCCCTTGCATCAGCCAGTAATTCGAAGCCTTCCGTCTGGAACTGCGGCTGGTCGCTGGCTGAAATTGAACCCGTGGGTGAGAGGGCTTGCCACGCGTAGCGTGAGAATTTGCCTTCGGTTACGTGAGACGCACCGTAAGATATGCCGTGGATTGCATCAGACTACAGCCTTTGTTCATGCCCTTTGCATAAGACAGCTCGCTGGCTGCATCAGCTATTTTATCGATGTTGAGGCTAATTGCATCCGACAAAACCAACTTAAATACTTTGCCAAAGATTGCAGTTTAGGTTGGACGCACAGGCATAACGTGTTTACATCCAAATCAATGATGAGAGCAGCCAAAAAATGATAATGGCGATGATATTCCTCACTGCCGTCGAGCAGCCAAAAAAATGATAATGGCGAAGATGTTCCTCACTGCGATGACACTCACCCAAAAAGGGAAATGTCCAAGAACCAAGCGGCAGGATGTTTTAGCTAAAAGGCTACCCAGTAACTTAAGCGTAACCGATTTCCTGGTTTTCTGTGTTCTTTGACCTTTTCAAAACTATAGTCTTTGTTGGGGACCTTCGACGCAAGAACTTTGGTCTGTGCGTCCATTTCTCTGTTTGTGCACCCTTAACAATATCGCCTACTCTGAACGGCACCAGCCTACGCTCCAAACGACCAACCCCATCTGCAGCCCCCACCAATGTTGCTCAAGGTTCAGCGCTCATACTTGTGCGATTGTAAATCAAAATGGAATGATTGCACATATCTGAGGCACCATAACAACACGTATATGTTCTGTATGTGCGTCGTTTACTAGAAAAGGCATACATAAGTAATTCTAAGGAACGTAGCGTTTATCACGCTGCGCTGACCATGCAACGCTTGCATGAAAAGGCAAGCGTTCCCAACGCTTTGCTAAGACAACACAGTGGCGGCACCTACCCGTCGCCTTGCGTTCTACACCTTATCACCTCTAAGCCGCACGCTTTGTTTTCCAAGATAACTGCCAGATAGCACCCACTCCTCCCGTGTGACGTGACTTGATCTGCTTGTTCGCCTTCGCTGCACGCTCGAGGCACTCTGACGCAGCGCCTCCAGACTACCATTCACCAATTTTCTTGCGCGAAACATTAAATAAATGTTTTACTCACTCTCTCCAGACGCAAGACTATCGTCTTTCGAAGACATTTTCAGATCAACATGCAGATACGAGGCCAATGTTTTCATTTATTCTTTGAACTTCTACTAACAGTCACCGATAATTTAACAGATGTTCTCACACCTGTGTTACGAGCGTGCACGTGGGCGGTCGTGGGACAAAAGTGGTTCCCAAGGAGATTCTCTCCAATTACTTATAGTATCATCTTATTGCTCACCGTATGCGCATTCCTTTTTCCCACGGAACAATGAAACAACATAGAGCGATCTACACGCCTCTAACCAGCTTGCATATTATACCTTACTGGCTGTCCCAATTATTTGCTCATTAATTTTTACACCATGTGCAGCACTTGTCACGTATTATTCAATTTCTTGAAATCAACTCTCGATTGCAACTAGTCACACATTGTTTATTGTTGCGCCCGTGATACCACTATACTGCACCTGGTTTTCCTAATACAACATAAATCTACTCCCAGGATTCCACACACCAAAAGGCTTGAGTGACCACAACGTCTTTAATTTCAACATAACTCTACCTGTAACTTTTAGAGGCTCAGAGACTACGATTATCTGAGATGATCTGAGCAATTGACTGCAGTAAAGACATTTCATCAGACATTTATAATGCCACATCTGGTCTTCCCCAAAGCTATGACAATTGACAAGCACCGAGCATAAGCAGCAAGCTGCTAAAATTAGCAGATGGCCCTTAAGGCTTATGAATGCACGTTATTTTGGTATGGACCTTTTTCATAAATACGCCACATCTCGGTGAGCTTCTCGTCAGTTTCTCTTCGTAAAGGAGCGTTGGATAACTAGCGCCATTATGAGGGCACGGAAAGCGAGCTGTCAAATGCGTGAGTGCTGTGATGTTTGTGTTCGTGGCTAGTTCTCCGTATCATCCGCTGCAATCGCACCGCTTTCTAGCTTGAACGAGCTTCTAGTACTCTTCGATAATCTTTCTGAGCTGCTTCCGCTGCACAATGAGCAATATTTTGTACTATTCAACGCGTTGGACGAGCAGTTTGGTTTGTTATGACTGGCAATACATGGATCCGGTCTGCAAAACACTCTCATCGGGGTGCCCTCCCGACGTGGTCCGCGTCCTGCAGGAACGCAAGAGCTGTCTGTGCGCGCTAGAAAAAACGCGCATTAGCGTCGCTGGGACACACAGCCTGCGTCGTCTGCTTTGGTGTCCTCACAATGGAGGCACGCTGTAGTTCGCGTCCGCGGTGCTAGGGGCACCCTTTTTTAAAAGGGTGAAGGAACTTGAGACCGATATGTGGAGAATTGACATGATGAAGAAGTCCGCACTAGAGATCTATTGAAATTTCAAGCAGGAAATTGCCAAGGAAAGGATCTATGATAATATTCGGGGTAGTTCTCTACTGTTTGAGGCCAGGACGGGAGTATTGCGAACCAAGACATATCGGGCCAAACACGAAGGGGTAGACACGGTATGCAGTGCGTGTGGAGAGGAAGAGGAAAGTGCCGAGCACTTGATAATGTTCTGTAAAGGGCTTCACTGTATAGTTCACGGTGATGGCGCAGAGCTTTTCAAAGCACTGGGGTTTTGAGACAGGGAGGGCAAAATAGACTTTAAGCGGGTAGAATTAACAAGAAGGAGGTTATCTGATTTGTGGCTAAAGTCGAGTCACGAGTGAAAATTTAACCCCTCACTGCAAAGTACGAGTGCTCAAACTCACTATTTAAAGGGAAGAAATAAAGCTAGTTTTTTGGTTCGCTATGCATTACGGCTTGGTGGCGTTAGCCACCGCCCGATCTAAAGGGTACAGCCATATCAATCCATCCAATCCAATCCATTCATCAGGTCTGTAGCAAAAAATGTACTAACTCATTTTTATACAACTAAGAACACCATTGTTTTGTTTCATCTACCTCTTTTTACACGTATATCATAATTCACTTTTGATCCAAATTATCTACAACGCATATAGATGCTGCCTTATCAAAAGCCTGCCAATCTGCTATTTTCAAAAAAGCTTGCGCTACGCTCCTTCTAACGTACGTGCTTTGTTACATAACATTACGTTCGTCCAGCTCGGTGTAACAGTGTCTAGAGTGCTACGCAGTTGATCCGAAGGTTGCGGGTTCGATCCCAGCCCTAGCGATTGCATTTAGACGGATGTGAAATGTTAGAAACTTGTATACTGTGCGATGTCAGTGCTCGTTGAAGAACACCAGATAGTAAAAAATTCTGGAGCTCACCACTATGGCATCTTCAATTTCTTATAGTGGTGTCGGAGCGTAAAGCTGCACATTTTATAATATTAATATGGTCATTCTCAAATTCATTATGCTTAATTCAGGCAATAACCATATATATGTTACCTTATCAATATGTTGAAAGCATTTCTCAATATGGCATCAAGGTTCACGTCTAGAAACTACGACTATCATTCAACCGTTAGCCTAATGAAAAATGATCTTGCATTTCGGTCACTAGATGAACGGCACATCATGGTCCTTTTATAATGTTTCGTAGATACGTTTAGAGTAATGAACATCCCTGCTTGCCACTTCGTCCTCCTCTGCGCACATACCATCGAATTCACAACACACGTAGTTTAATACACAATCCTGGTTACACACAGGAACCATGCATTGGCAGTCCACGTTAAGAGGGTAGAATTTCATAAGTTAGCGCACAGCTCACCGAAGAACTTTCGAAATATAAAGCATATAATCCGGCACTCTGTTATAGACGGGAAATTCAGAACACGAATAATGGCAGATATTCTTTAAATACAGAGTGCTGACAATCAAGTTCACTTCAATGAAATGATTCTAAGCGAATAAAGCTCAGTTGGTCGCACTCCGACAACTACATATAAAAACGCACATATACCAACTATTTTAAATAACGTCGACCGACACTTTTCAATTCACTGCCAACACTGTACACCAGGGTACTGTAATTTATAGCATATTCTCTGGCTGTAACTTTTCACCTCGGCTCATTAGCACCGAGGAAATCCTCCTGTGAAGCTGCCTTGCACCTCCCGGAGCTCATCAGCCAACTCTTTTTTGTTCAGAGGGCGCCAAAAATCGCTGAGAGGCTTCAGCTTCCGGGATCTTTTTGGGTGTTGCTCCCTGGTAGAACTAGCGCAGTACACAGTCCCGCCCTGCTTCGGCTACTTTTGAACCACTCTAAAGTTCTCACTCAATTACTCGAGGAAAGGACCTTTAGGTTAGATTGTTAGCTTCGAATCTCGTCGCATACTGCCCATAGTGAACGAAACTTTAGGTCGACCCGTGCGCTGCTTCGCATGCTATTGATGTTTGCCTTAGTGGGAGAGGATGCACGTCTTGTTCTTAAGCACCAATAGTCATAAAGTATACTGATATCACACTGTCTCTCGCAACCGCACAAGCTTAAGGCTCAGGAAATTGTGATAAAGTTGCATCGCAAGACGTTCATAGTCATATTGCGTCACCGTCGACATGGCTTAAAGACTCTTTCGTCGTGGATAACTCCCGTGACTGACAAATAGCCTCATCTTGGTCTGTAAAAAAAAGATGTATTAGATTTTACACCTAGCTGAATAGCATAGGTGTGCCTCCTCTTCAACAAATACTTGGTAAGCTATCAACACATGCTGCGTCACATAACCACGCTCTCATTTCCAATCGCGTTATTATGACAAGAGTTCACTTGCAGTATACCTAATTGCAACAGACGCAGGGATAAAGGCTCTGGGCACACCTGGACATGTGTGCTTTAGCATCGGCGATGACCCTACTTGGCTCTCAAAAATCGTTCGTGATCTTTAGCTCCGTTCATTTCTGGCTTTTATCTGCTCACTTCATTACGTTGTACCTTGCACAACCTCTAGAAATGTAACATTATAGTAGCATGGATTGTGGAGTCAACAAACCAAAAAATTGAATTATATGATTATTGAAAGCAGCTGCCAAGTGACCTTTACTCTGTTTCTGTGTTCTTTCACTAGCTCATGCAGTACAGTATTAGCGACAACATAAATGCAACTAAGCGTCAATAAGACGGTGCATCCAGTTTTGTCTCGTTCTTCACTGTAACCAAAAAGTTCAAGAAACTCATGCTCTACAAAACGATGAATGTGCTATCGATGCTCTCTCACCTCAAGGCGGGTGTATATGCTTTTGACTGCTGCCTTTATCTTCGAAGTTTTTACAGGTAACTCTATATGCATAATTCTTGCATGAAAATGATTAAACGTAGATATAGTATTTTAGGTTTATATTGTCCCAACAGTTCGAAAAGGAAGAGACGCGCACAATAAATATTACGCACCCAGAGGAGGTCACCATATTTGATTAGTGCTGAAGATCTCAGTGTCCTAAGCTTTCTATAACCCTAAGCCTTCATTTATGTCTGAATATGTACCACCAGCGAACTAAGCATAAAATGTTATGGAAACTATAATTAGTTCAGATAGCATGACGTGAGGGCTAACAGATTGGGCAGATAAGGCAGATGATTGGGCTAGTTGGTGATTGGGAATCAACATATTTGCACAGTGCAAGACTACGAGTACTTACGACATAACTACAGTAGAAGAAACAAGGACAGTTCTTGTCTCTTCTTCTGTAGTTACGTCGTAACTGCTCGTAGTCTTGCGCTGTGCAAATATGTAGATTGGGCAGGAAACATCCACACCTTCCAAATGCTGTGAGAGATGGTTAGTTGTTTTCAATGCCTTAATATTGAATGATTGCATCACACAATTGTTTAAGAATTTTTTCGGCTCTTATAATGCATTTTGTCACTCAGATAGATATTGCACAAGCATTTTTCACAGTGAGGCTTACGACTGTCGTAGATATTTAAATGAACATGTGCAAAAACATTAGGTCATGAGGCAATGGGTATTCATTTTCACGCACAGTCTTACTGTTGTGCTGTGAATTCTAAAAATTACAATGTATGTTAGAGAACGCATCACAGTTCTTTCTACTTTTTAGGCACACATATTTAGGTCAATGCACCTTGCACTATTATGCAGTTGTTGCGCAGGCATCGTCGTAAGCATACGTGAAGGTATATAGTTCGTTTTTTGAATTATACGTTTGTTATTTGAAGAGGTCGTGAGAGCAGATCATGTGCAGCGCGCTTTCAGCTGCTATCGACTCCATAGTGTCTTGTCAAAATAATCTTTTCGTCTGTGACCCCAGTATGTAGACCAAGCTTGGTATTTTCTTTGTGAAGATAATTTGAAGCGTTTATCTAATGTCTAAACAGAGTGCTAGGAGCTATACAGCATATGCCATATGCAAGATAAGAAACAACAGCAACCCGCCCCCGAGAAATTGGTAGCAGACTTTCAAACTAAAAAAATGAAATTCATAGTTCTTTGTTTCTCAAAGTCGAAATTGGGGATGCATAAAACGGAGATCAGACACTCTAAGGAGAGCAGGAAAAGCGAACATTAAAGAAGCGATACAAAAGCAAGGTAGGCGCTGGACAAAGACAACGGTTTAATGACTAAAAAAATGTTGACATAGCACGTACGCGCACATATTTCAGGCTACTTTCCGATATGTGTATATGTCGTTCTATGTGTAAGCACTGCTTTGCGCGTTAGGTGTTTAAATTGTGCTATGACCATAGGTTCAGAAAATTAATTTATTTGATATGGTAGGTGTGATTTAGAGATAGTTATTCATTGATATTTCTATCAATGAAAGCATAACATAACACGTAATTATTGGTACAGCTTAGCCGTAGAACTATGCAGTCAATAAACAAGCCCTAAAAACAATATCCAACGTCAAAAATATCAGGAAATGACTCTGAGCCTATTAGAAAGCAGAGTATATTTTGTAAAGTGTGTAGATAGAGAAAGACACGAAAAGGCTGATTTTTGCCACGAGGAGTGATACCACAACGCGACATGCAGAAGTCCAATTAAAAAATCAATAATAGAGCGAAAAAAAGCAAACAAACGGTAGGAATATTTTGGCTGCGTTCGAGTAAATTAGCTCTGGCCTATCCACGAAGCGCCGTTGTCTCGCATGTGTTCCGTTTCTGTTCATCGCTCTCCACAACATAATTAGTTCAACGACGAGCAGCAAGGTTTATTCTAGCGCGATACTCTCGAACAGAGTCCCTCACCGAAACGCTCGGTTTGCTAAACTTGCCCACGCTTGCTGAACGCAGGCGCATAGCAAGACTAAAGTTTTTTTTTACCTTCTCTCTAAAAACAAATTTAACATCAATAGCAGTCAGTACTTGATAGCATGACAAGGTAGAGCATTGCGAAGAATCAAAGATGGTACTTTCGAAATACCCCAGATGCACATTAACAGTTACGTGTTTTCTTTCTTCCCAAGAACCACTAAACAATGGAATCAATTCCCACTACAAACGCAAGAAAGTAATAGTGTAGAATAGTTTGAAAATAACCTAGTAGGTCTTTAGACGCACGCCTTTACGTATACTGTCTATTTAGTGGTTGACCGAGTTCAATTGTTGCATTGTGTTGTTAGCTTTGTATTGTTTGATCGGTGTATGTACAGATTATTTCACATGAACAGCTGTGTGTTTTTGTACAGGTAATGGTCGGTTATATTTTCTAACATCGCTTGTTAACTGTGCATTTATGATGTCGTATAATTTGATCATGTATACAGGAACTATTTCGCTTATGTACGCTTATGTTTTCTCGTGTGTGGTATCTTATGTACGGTTTCTTATGTAGTATGGTTTCTTTCTTTTTTATGTACGCTTGTGTTTTTTTCTTATGTAATATGGATTCCTATTTTTTCTCTTCTCAAGTCACACGAAGTTGACCATGCAAATGTCCCGCTTCGGCCCACCCTGTAACGGCCGACAGGCCAACAGTATGAGTAAATAAAAAACATTTACGTTCCATAGATACAAAAATACTACTTTCTTTGTGCTTATCATCGTCTTTATCTCCTTTTCTAAATTTCGGAGTAGAGTATTGATGCATCGTATCCATAACACAAGTCGTTACGAAGAATGCCGTAAGAATCAAAATTATGTTAAAGATGAAGCACTCACATCGAGTGGTCGCCAGTGAAAACACGAAACGGCCACGGAAGGTAAGGGTCTGAGTGCAGCATCGGAGCAGATCCCACATACATTGATGCCGGAAAAAGTAACACGCCCCCTCTTCTGCATATGATGATTGTCTTACTGTGATGCAAAAGATTGCGCGATTGCGCGGTGATGTTCTGCCAAGAGTATACATTTCCAGCGTTTTCGCTAACAAAAATTTTGTTGACGTCAGCGCTCTTTCTGTCCTTGTCTCTTCTTCTGTAGTTAGGTCGTAACTACTCGTAGTCCTGCGCTGTGAAAATATGTTGATTTCTAATCACCGACTAGCCCGAACATCTGTCTCACTTCTCTTCTGGCAAGAACTTATGAGCTCGCCTCTTATCATAAAGCGCAAATTAGCAACGCTCACTGCCATTGGGCAGGATGAAGTGCAACCTAAAAACTTGCTTCAGCTTGGTTCATAGAAGCTTCGTTCGGAATTATGGCACTGGAAAGTCGAGATAGAAGCCAACAGATGTAAAGACAAATTGCAACAGGTGGAACAAAAAAAAAACGCTTTTCGATGGAGGTGAAAATGCTCCAGGCTCATGTACTTGGGTTAACGTGCACTTCCAAGAACCACAGGTGCTCAAAATTTGTGAAGCTCTCCACTTTGGCATCTCTCGTAATGATATTTTCATGTAGTGAGTGTAGACAGTATATAGGAAAAAATTTCTTTACTGATTGTACACGGAGTACACAGAGTCCTTCAGCCAAGATGGCAGAGTGGGAACAACACGAGGTTTTTTAAAGACGATAGTCTTCTTTGGCCACCTTCGACTCAAAAAGTTTAGTCTGTCTGTCTGTCTGTCTGTCTGTCTGTCTGTCTGTCTGTCTGTCTGTCTGTTTGTCTGTCTGTCTGTCTGTCTGTCTGTCTGTATGTCTGTATGTCTGTCTGTCTGTCTGTCTGTCTGTCCGTCCGTTCCAAAACGATACCCCAAAGGGCAAAATCCAACTTCATCCGCAGCGAGAACCAACACTGCTCAAGTTTCAGCGTTCATACTTGTGCGATTGTCAATTAAAAGTTGGCCTCGTATCTGCATATTATACTGCAAATGTCGTCGAAAGGCAATAGTATTGTGTCTGCAGAGAGTGAACAAAACGTTTATTTGATGTTCTGCGCAAGAAAATTGGTGAATAGTATTCCGGAGACGCTGCGTGAGAGTGCCTCAAGCGTGCAGCGGAGGTGAACAAGCGTATCAAGTCACGTCACACGTGAGGCGTGAGCGCCATCTGCCAGTTATCTTGGAAAACGAAGCGCGCGCGGCTTGCGAGCCGTTTATCAACTTTATCAAATTCAGGCTGGTTGACTTGTAGCTCTGCGTGGGACACACAATAAGGACGTCATCAGATTGGGCTGGCGTCTCCATGTGTTGATCTTGATCATTGACAAGGTGGCCTAGCACATAGTTATTGTTCGGGGGCCAAAGCGGCATTTAGAGGAGTTGAGCTCTAGACGTGCTCTTCTGAAAACTTCCACAACAGCTGACAGACGGCTAAGGTTACTTTCGAATGTCGGCGAAAATACAATGAAGTCATCGAGGTAACAGACACACGTGGACCATTTGTAACCCCGTACCAGGGAACGTAATCTCTTCTCAATTGTATTGGGAGCATTGCAAAATCCACAGGGCATCACTTTAAACTACAAAAGTCCATCCTGTGTAACAAAATGCAGTCTTTTTATGGTATAGGTCACTGACGGAAATCTGCCAGTATCCTGATTACAGGTTGATAGAGAAGAAGTAGGCAGACATGTGGAAGGAGTCGAGAGTACCGTAAACCTGTGACAGTGGGTAGCCGTCCTTGCTTGTGGCCTTGTTTAAGTGATGGTAATCGACGCAGAAGGGCCGGCTGCCATTTTTTTTCCTAGGACGACTTGTGCGACCGATGAACTGCAAAATAGTTCAATGACATCTTTGGTGAGTACATTATCAACTTCAGGCTGGTTTACCTGTAGCTCTGCGTGGGACACGCAATAAGGACGTCATCGAATCGGGCTGACGTCTCCAAGTGTTGATATTGAGGAAAACAACTGATTTCTGACACGAAGGGTGGTCATGAAAGTTGAAGAATTTCCTGAAGGATTCCCAGATTCTCCTGACGTCGGCTGCCTATGCTGGATTGACGCTCGGCGCGATCATCTTGTCAAAGTCGGCATCAGTGGGGCTCTGGGAAAAGGATGCAACAACGGGCAAAGGAGAGTCTGCAATATATGGGAAACAAAACATTCACTGATTGAAGAGACGTTGGCTAGATTCATGCCATTTGGAATGACTTTACTGCCTATGCTGAAGTTCAGTATCTGTAGCGATGCCTGATTATTCGTAATTGTCACAAGTTTATGAGAAACGGAAGCCTTTCTTGCCAGTAACACACTGACAATCGGTAGCAGCATATAATCACCGTCGGGGACAGGGAAAACCGACCTCGTGTTTACCTAACAACGGCTTGGGCGCTAGGTGAACGTACTCGACAGAACACAAGCGTGGTTTAGCTGTGGTTGAAGCGTTGTAGCCATAAGGTAGGTCAAGCTGAAGCAAGCCGGTTCACCAGTCAATTAAGTCAGAGTGCGTGGCAAGAATTTCATGCCGAGGATAAGTTCATGAGAGCACTTCTCGTGCACGGAAAATAGGACAGTTTGGAGCAGTGAGCAACACTAATACATACGCAGCACATCCAAAGCACACGAAAAAGTTTCACCGTCGGCGACTATATAAGCTGAGCGGCACTGTGGGCGGTGTTACAAATTTCTTAAGGCGGTGGCGAAGCTCCGAGTTCATCACCGATATTTTGGCCCCTCTGTCTACAAGAGCAACAACAAGAGAACCATCTACTTTTACGTCAATGAGGTTGCGTCATCTCAGCAGTGTGGTCAGAAGATTTCTCCGGTGAGCCGTCAATGCAGAATCACCTGTGGGAGCTGCGTCGTCTAGTTTTCTCGAGCTAGATGTGCACTCGGCGAAGGAGGACAGCGAATTTGCGGTGTGCGTGACGATGGGCGACGAGAAAGCGTTAAGCGGCACTAGTCGCCGTGAGAGGGTGGTGACCGGTGGCACAGTATCAACCAAACGCAGCCACTGGCTGGACGAGGTGACTCGCAATGACTTTCAAAGTTACCATCAACTGCGTATGTGTGACGATTGTAGCCATGGGAAGGCCGACGCAAAACCACCTGCTTTTGCAATAGCTGGTCACATGACCGATATGATGGCAGTTGAAGCAAATGGGCCGCTCATCAGCAGTCGTGCACTAGGTGGGATTGGGAGAGCACACTGGGAACCTCTAGCCTTGGGCATAGGAAACTGGCGGGGAATGGTCAGTCAGTCGAGAGAAAGCAGCGGCACGCACAGGTTTCAGGCCAGCCTTTGAAAACGTTTGGATTCCAATTTCGGAGCTCTAGTCAGAGGCATGAAAACAAGCTGAATCAGGACACATGGCTTGAAGATCTCGTCGGATGATCTTCGTGATGGGCACTGCCGTTAGGGGTGTCTCTTGTGAAGGCACGTCTTCGTACGACCATGTCACTGCGGTGTTGAGAAGTCGAGTGAGCTGATGTGCAATACGTCGGATTTTGGTGGTCTCAAAATCCTGGCACTCCCGCTGGCATATCATGGTGTCGGGACATTACGTCGTGCCAATTTATATTATTGCTGTTGAAGAAACAGGGGAGAGTGTCTCAAACAGGCTGGCTAACGTTTCCACAGGAAAATTTATTTTTGTGAAAAGCACATTGTCATGAGCTCGCTCTGCGGTGGCCATGACACGAATACAGTGCGGAGCGTGTGATAGCATCGTCGATGTAAATGGCTACAAGAACGCGCATGGCATCGGAAACGCATGTGGGACGTTTGCGGCGGTGATCTAATAAACACTGCGTGCGAACACGTCAGCGCCGCCACTCAGTCAACATTTTAGCAGCGCAGTGAAGTTAGCGTGATTGTCGTGCTATCTTTTTGCGAACTCAATACGTGCCTTTCAGAGTCGTGTTCGAGGCCATATGTCCTCTTTCGGACAAGTTGTTTCGTTAAACCTGCAGCATAGACGTTTACCCTTTTGAAGACAGCAAGGGTGCACTCGCAGCACTCTCGTGCTGCTCGTTCCATTTCTATCAAGTATTGCATAAATATAAGGACAGCTGGTCACCAGGGGCGCTCACTTCTTTGCGACAACGCGGCTGTGATTGGATACGTCATGAGCTCGATGAAATTGAATGCGAAACATCGTAGCTATGTGGTGATATCACTTTTACTTATGCGTGAAACTGTGCATAGTCTGCACAATAAAGCTGATAGATTAATCACGCCACTCAACGTTAGTAGTGCTCCACGGCAAGAGCAAAGGTGGTGGGCGTACCCGATCTTTGGCGTGGGCATCTTTTAATCAAACTGATTGACGCGTTAACTCAGATACGAACTCGTTTATTCTGAAAAGGCCTGAGTTCAACTCGTGACTGTTATGCATAGTGCTGGTGTGACTGTCAAGCGTTCGATGCGGTAAATGTTGAGCGGCCGCTTCTTTGCGTATGAAATAATTTTGTGAGATTAGACTACTAGTGCAAAGCTGCTGCCTTAGAGGAGCTTGTGATAACCTAGCTTCTTGCAGCTTTTTTTAATTGGTAGTCTACTCTTCTGCGTGGTCGGCTTTGATGTGAGGACCGCATCGGCTCTGTCATAATTTCTGTTGTACTAATTGACAGAGGCTGAAAGACCATCACACTGAGCTGTCTTGCGTTCATTGAGAAGGCTTCAATTAAAAGAAAATTATATCAAGCGCAATTAGCAAGGCCATGATTTGTATGTAGCTACTAAATGTAATCCTGATTAGTAAATTACTAATTGTCTCTATATACGTAAGAGCTAATCAGCAAGGTTTTGATTAGCATGCTCATAGCTGACGTTGTTGTAATTAGCATAATTCAGTTAGCTCACCTACTAGCATGCTTCAGTTAGCTCGGTTTTAGCTTTACATGCCTTCATCAGTATGATCTTTTAAGATGTGGCGTAATTACCCCGGCCTTATCATGAATTGTCGTAATTAGCATAGTCACTGCATGTCCTGACCTGACTAGCTAAGCATACCGTCCAGCCGAATAGCTAGTTAGCCAACCGCACGTGCTCGGGTGCAAGCGTGTGATGACAACAAAGGCGACGCGCACCGGCTGAACAGTGCGCTAGCATGTAATGGCTGACCATGATGATTAACACGTGGCCTCGGGTGTAGCTGCTGTTGTGATGTAAGACATCCGGCCTGTACTGATCGCAGAGGCCACCGTGCTTATTATTCTAAAACAAACTTAACGCATGCAGTGCAAGCTTCAATATAAATATAATAGACCCGTGACTCGAAAAAAGATATTTTCACGAAAAGTTTCTAACACAATTCATGGGTGCGCTTGTGCACTCAGTGGAATGACAAACAATTGAAAGAAGATGCCCCTGGTTTCAAAACACTCCCCAGCTTAGTCGACCGTCCTTGACTGATGACTGGTTTCATCGTAACCAATGAAACGTAGTGTGCTGAAGAATGGATCTGACTTTTTTCTACTGCTGGCTCATTGATAAGAGGGTGTCGCCAGAGCTCTGCAATATCCTTATTTACGCGAAACTTAGCCGCTCCTGCCTCGCACTCATGCTTTGCGTGTTAGCTTTAAGGGGATTACTACCAAGGTTTTGTGGGGTGGTAGTGCGTGTCGCTCCTCGTCGTCTGGAATGGAAAAAACCTGCATAAAGCAGAATAGTGTAATTCTTTGCAAATTTAAAACAGGGTTGAAAAAAAAAACTCGCGAATTTGACCACAAGGTGGGGTGAAATTGAAAAGGTGGGTTCGTGGAATTAAGGTAAGAAAACTGTGAAGACAACTAAGACAAAGCTAGAGCCAGCACATACGCGACAAAAGAAAGATCGAAGCATCAAAATTTCAATACTGGCAGATGGAGTTCGCATCTAGCTACCACACTTGTTGCAGAAGACGATGGTGGCCTTGTATTTCCAAATAAATACGACTGCGAAATTCGATAAAACTTCAATAAGGCAAGTTGCGACATATCTCTGAATTTAACTCGAAAGCGGAAACACAGAACACGCTCCACTGAAAAAATAAACGTCAAAAACACATTGTTCACTGTATTTATATATATGATTTTGAAGCAGTATGGGAAGGTATATACAAAATTAAAGTAGCGGGCGGCATGCTTGTCAAAGACATCTCGACACTAAGCGTTACAGCGAAGGGTGTACAAAAAAAGCTGTTTATTGGGTGAAGTCATTGGCAGAAATGCGGATCAAGTTTCACCGCAGGTGGCCCATGTAGGGAAATGGCATCAAAGTTTGGGCTGTACGTGAAAAAAATGAAAGTAAAAGAAGGTGGATGTACGGGAAAATATTAGGAATAAGACGCAAAAATTACGCTGGGGCCAGGACATTAACTATCTGGAACAGAAAACCTCGTAAACACGAAATTAATTGTGAATAAAGCATGATTCGAAGGTGTAGAAAGCCAAAACTACATAAGGGTACTATGCGTACATATACAATGTAAACACGTACAGTACTTTTGAATACAAAGGAGACATTCTTTTTTATATGTGAAGAATTTTTGCATTTCTTGGTGAACTTCGGCATCTTTGAGCGTATCTATCTATCTATCTATCTATCTATCTATCTATCTATCTATCTATCTATCTATCTATCTATCTATCTATCTATCTATCTATCTATCTATCTATCTATCTATCTATCTATCTATCTATCTATCTATCTATCTATCTATCTATCTATCTATCTATCTATCTATCTATCTATCTATCTATCTATCTATCTATCTATCTATCTATCTATCTATCTAGCCGCTTACGACTTTTAGCTCTCCTAGCCTTTTGGACAATGGTATCGATACCAAACTTGGTATGACATAAGATGACTGTATGATGAACATAACTAACTAGTCTTAACATAAAAAAAAATTGGCAGATCCCACGTAAAGCGTGACTCCATGATATGCGAAGTTCCAATAAGAAATGTTGATATATCACTGTAAAGTCAGCACCGAACGTTACGAGGTGGAGGTAAATGATGCCGTACATGACTGCCGCGTCATCATTTACATGTTTGGATATGTCGTTTAACTTCTTCGTCTATTTACGTCACGTGATACCAAGTTTAGTATATTGCCACATGGTTTGCTTGGGTGAGATCGAAGAGTGAAAGAAGACAAAGACGATCTCTCTGAGCCGCTTCTTGAGTAGTCGACTAAACGAGCCCATTTTTATCAAGTTTGTCGAGAGTAACGTGACAAGACTGGTGGAGTTGCTGGGTACAACGTCTCGCAATCCACCTGATGCCCAAGACCCCGTCCAGCAGCCGGAACACAAGCCCTGCACCCGTGGACACTCCTGTTCATAGAGTAAGCCGCCGCCAACGAGGCAATATGTGGAGCTAGCCAAACGACTGCGAGCACGCCATGAGCGTGGTATGTTGTCCTGTTCTTGCATGACATGCGTGTCATGATTATCATGTTCGCATCAGTGATATGCCTTCGTTATTCATTGACGTCACGTAACACCAAATTTGGTGTATGTGGAGCTAGCAAAACGGCCTCGAGTGCATCATGAAGGGCCCAATATACTCCAATGTGAGGTGGATGCGCACGCCCGCTAGGCACAGTGGCGCTACGTTAGCAAAACGCGACCATTCTATAGTCTGACGCCAGGCGCGACCAGCGTCCATCGGAGCGCCCCGACGGCAACCGGCGCGAAATGCGACATGCTGCATTTCGCGCCGATGCACTACCCAGACAGCACTGCGTCTCCCTTTTTTCGTGACGGAGAGACACTGGACGAGCTGAAACGCGCATGCGTCAAAGCAGCGCAGCACGGTATGCGTCTGCCAGTATATGGCAGGACCGGTGCCTGGCGTGGCAACGCCGGCGTGACGCGACGAAATAAACGCCGGCGAGCACACGCACCACGTCACGTCAAAATTTATGGGCGTCTTGACTGTGGCATGTAGTCATGTTCTCACATGGCACGCATCTCTTGATTATCAGTTTTGCAAAATTCACATACTTCGTCATCCATTGGCGTCACGTATTAACAATTTGGCATATGTGAGGCTATGGAAACGGCCGTGAGCGCATTATCAGTGTGGCACGTGGTCATGTTGTTACATGACACGCATCTCATGATTTTCATGTTTGTACCAGTCACGTACCTTCTTCATCTATTCACGTACTGTAGTACCAAATTCGGTATATGTTACGCCAGCGAAACGGCCACGAGCACATCATGAGCGTCGCATGTTATGTTGTTACATGACACGCATGTCATCATTTTCATCTTAGGGTCCGTCGCTTGTGTTCACCATGAAATCAAATCATACCTTACCACTTTTGCAACTCACCATGTGAACGAAACCACCACAAGAGCTGCAGGACTATGAAATGTAAATCATAACATTCATGACAGACATGTCTAGATTTTCTTGTTATTACTATTCAAATATGTTCTTCATGCAGTCATGTTACGCCACACTAAGTTTTGTATTGATACCATTATCGAAACGGCCAGAAGACCTAAAAGTAATAGGCGGCTAGATAGATAGATAGATAGATAGATAGATAGATAGATAGATAGATAGATAGATAGATAGATAGATAGATAGATAGATAGATAGATAGATAGACAGAGACGCTCAAAGTTGCCGAAGCTTGCAAAGAAGTGCTTCGCATTTAAAATCACTAAACGTGTGTTATGAATGTCATGATATACATTTCATGATCTTGCTGCTCTTGCGGTGGTTTCTTTCACATGACATGTTGCGTAACTGGTGTGGTATGACATGACAGTATGGCGAACACAAGTAACAGACCCTAACATGGAAATCATGATTTGCGTGTCATGGAACAACATGACTATATTTCACACTCATGATGTTTCGCACTCTATCTGACAAGAAAGGGTTGCTACGTTACACTCGCTGGGTGTAACCTCCTTAGTTTTAGAAAGGTTTAGCGAGCGTTGAGCCGCAGAGCCATAAATATAGTGAACTAGTATATACCATAAATGAACTCGAGGTGGTTAATGGTGGGAAGTAGATACGAAGCGCAAGCCGTAAGAAAGTGAAAGCCAAATTCTCCCGTCTCCCGTATACCATTAGCAGCCATTGGCATGTACATTGAGCACCATCTTACAGGAAAAGGTTGTTACGTTATACTCGCTGGGCGTAACCTCCTTGGTTTTAGAAAGGTTTTGTGAGCGTTGGGCCACAGTGCCATGAATACAGTGAACTAGTATATACAATGAACTCGAGGTGGCTAAAGGTGGGAAGTAGACCGGAAGCGCGAGCCGTAAGAAAGTGTGCGTGTGCCACCTCTCGTTTAGTCATTGGAAATTCCGCTGGAATATATGATAAAAAGATGCGAGATGGTGGTACTTGGAGTGTTGAATAGATGGACGAACGGACACACAGGCAGATGCATGGATGGACGCATGAACGGACGCAGGGGCGGATGCAAGGACGAACGCAGGGATGATTGGACGAACGGACGCATGCACGGACGGGTGAATGGACGCATGGATGGTCACCCAGACGAACGCATGGACGGAAAAATGCTTTGCCCCACTCTCCATCATTCACTCCATGGATAGCTGCTAATTTTATTAGGCCCTTCATGACGCGCTCACCACCGTTTCGCTAGCTTCACATGTCTTCATATGTACCGAATTTCGTATTACCGGAAGTGAATAGATCGCGAAGGTAAATGAGACGTCCAAACCTGATAATCATATGCGTTTCATGTGAAATATGACTACATGCTGCACTCGTGCCATTCTCGCAGCCGTTTCACTACTTCCACATATACCAAGCTTGGTATTACGTGAGGTGAATAGATTACGAATGTAAATCACATCTTCATACATCACAATCATAATATACATGTCATATAAAACATAATTACATGTTACGCTCATAACACGCTCGTGGTGTTTCGATGGCTTCATATACAACAAATACATCACAATCATAATATACATGTCATATAAAACATAATTACATGTTACGCTCATAACACGCTCGCGGTGTTTCGATGGCTTCATATACAACAAAGTTAGTAACAGGTGACGTTATTAGATGACGAAGGTAAGTGAAACGTACAACATGATAATCATGGCATGAAAGTCATGTACGGCATAACTTACCATCATCTCGTAACGTTGTGCTGATTGTGAAGTGACCTATCAACCTTCCTCATTCGTGCTTCGCATTTGCTCGATTCCCACTGTACGTGGGATTTGACAATTTTTTATCTTGCGACTGCTACCCGTTATCACCCGTGATGATTGCATCATGTCGCCGCAAATCTAATCTCTCAGTATAACGTTGGCTCTGTTTTGCTCCGACCAATGCGTTTGAATTGAAACTACGCTGATACAACCAGAACTGATTGGTTTATATGTGCGGTTTCACGTCAGAAAACCACCATATAATTGTGAGAGACGCCGTAGTGGTGTGCTCCAAAACTTTTGACCACGTGCGGTTTTCTAACCTGCACCTAAATCAGAACACATGGGTCTACAGCATTTTTGCCTTCATTGAAAATGCAAACGCCACCACCGAGATTCGATCCCTCTGCCTGAGCGTCAGTAGCCGAGTGCCCTAGCCACAAGAGCACTACGTCGGCACACAGCCAGAACTGAAGATAATGGAAACAAAACTAAGTGTGCTACTTAGCCTTAAACTGTACTGTCCCAATTTCTAAGTATGGTATATACCAAAAATACGTACAATGGATAAAAGATTCAAAGAGAAATTAGAGCTAGAAGGAAGTTAATATATGAGAATGAAACAGTGGTCAAGTTTGAGCTTATTTATTTATCAATATTGTAACCATAATAATAATCTGTAGGGTTCAACGTCCCAGAATCAATATATGCTTATGAGAGACACCATGGAAGAGGCCTCCGGAAATTTTCGGCTTCTGGTCTTCTTTCATGCACTGACATCGTACAGTACTGAGTGTGATGAGTGGCGGACATTTTTTAGTAAAAACTCAATTTGGGAGGCTGAACAAGCCCAAATTTCATAGTTGGTGCACAGAGGCGTGGCTCGTGAGGGAAGATGAAGATTTTTGGCACACTCGAGGAACAGTCCTGCTGAGGCAGTCGGGCAGTAGTGACAAAGCAAAGCTTTGGTGCGGCGACCGACCCGTCACGGCGCTCAACTTTTCACGGGTGCATTGCATTGAACTCGGACGACGAGCTAAGCCAGGCGACAACGGGGCTAGTGGCAATGGTCGGGACTTGGGAGTGCACGAGGCGGCAACAACGTAGGCCATCGAGTAAGCAAAGCTGCGGCATGGTGGGCGGCCAACCAGTGTTCTCGAGCGTGGTCAGCTATAGGCCTGGGCGGGCACCGAAGAGTGAAGTAGCCCTCCCGGTGAACGGCGTGGTGGTAGAACGAATCCATAGCGCCAAAACCAGAGGAAACACAGCGACACGTCGGGTAATATTGGCGACAGCGATGTCTGAGTAGTTCTTATCGAGAGGTGCGCAGTCAACACGGGTCTTATCCAGTCCGCGAGAACCATTCGCTGCGTGTCTTGAACAGAGAGACTCTTGTACCGGCTAGACTTACGAGTGCTTGAACGTAGGGTTGCCTGTTGACGTGTCTCTGTCCATCTATAATAAACGTCATGTGTTGGTCTACGCTCCATCTGTGGTCGGTTAAGTGCCTGGGCCCACGCTAACATCCCACAATTGACGGGCTTTGCCAGGATCGGTTAACGATGTGGCTCTGGACAACAAAAACTTTGCCAGCATTAGGAACAAATTAACGCTAAAAGATGCCTATTTAACAGCGTGGGCACACCAAGAATGTTTGTGGTACGCGATGAACTTGCCGAAGAGCGCAATGCTCTCAAAGAGGAAATGAAATTGAAGCAGTAGCTAACTTAACACGATTGATTTGTGGGGTTTAACGTCCCAAAACCACCATATGGTTATGAGAGACGCCGTAGTGGAGGGCTCCGGAAATTTCGACCACCTGGGGTTCTTTAACGTGCGCCCAAATCTGAGCACACGGGCCTACAACATTTCCGCCTCCATCGGAAATGCAGCCGCCGCAGCCGGGAATCGAACCCGCGATCTGCGGGTCAGCAGCCAAGTACCTTAGCCATTAGACCACCGCGGCGGGGCAACTTAACACGAACGCCTGCCAGCTCGCGAGAAAGTGGAGCATCAACAAAAGCTGCAGAAACAAAACTTGAAGGTTCTGGAACTGACGATTTCAGTGCAAGAAAGTTCCGTTAGTCCGCAGGCCACATTTAACGCCAATGGTTCGAGCCCCAATGCGTCCGTTGTGTCAAACGTGTGCCGGCCCCACTGGCTTATACCACGAATAAATGACAAAAGGGACGGCCTATATGTGCATGTGCATAGCTTGAGCGCATAGCCGTCTGCCAAGAACAGCCCCCAAGATAAGAGGGCGCTTTCCCTAAGTCCCTGTAGCACGGGGGCAGTTTTAACTGTCACTAGACGCACACATTCAATGGCCACACTAGACTACAAAACGTCTAAGCAGGCACTACTCCAACGATTCATGTACATGGCGTACGGGTACCGGGATTAAATTTCGCTCTACGAAGTCCGTAAATTAGGAAACCGCCAAGCAGTAATCGTCAAGGCTCTCAGGGTACTTCGATCATTGGCTGGAGTTTGCGGAGGCAGAAAAAAGCTATAATGACCTTAGAAAGCTGATGAATGCCGAACAATTGGTCAATGGCTGCTTCCTTGTAGTAACGTTTTTTTTTTAAATTGTTGAACTATACAGAATCTCTTCTACACGGCCGATAATTTCGCCGAGACTCATGCTTTGTTGACAATCGGTATAGAGCCGCCAGAGAAGAAAATGGCTCAAGGATCTGGTTTGAGAACAAATAAAACGAAGACAGCTCAGCGAGATCGGGGAGAAAATCGATGTTTCCTAAACCACAAAAAGGGGCATAGGGCAGCTGAATGTTGGACGTGCACGAAAGGGAATCAGAAATCAGGGTAGAACAGGCGATAAGCGACGTCCTGGCAGGGAGAAGTTTGCTATCGGTGGAGAGGGCGAGAGAGAGGCATTGTCCGTAGTGTCAATAGAGGAAGCAGAAAGAGGTGCAATGAATTCCGAGGGATAGGTCTTACTACAGAACGGGGAAATTGTGAATGCTTCCATGAGCCGAGAAGTTGCTACTGGTGAAACTGGAGACGTGTCAGTTGTGAAAGGGCTCTCGGATGAACACAAAGATACATTACTCAGAGACACAGACTGTAACACTTTTGTAGTTCGAAAGGCGCTGTAAAGTTAGAAAAAAAAATGATAGGGACTTATAGTCCGGTATTCCAGCTGGATCGAACATTGTGCTATTTACCAGAAGTGATGGTCTTCTGGGAGACACCATTTTTTAGTGTTTGAGTTCGAGAAAATTGCCATGAAGACCCCTTGTACATGTGTTTTTAAAACACATTCAAGGCGCTGCGGCACTGCACCAATCGACAAGGACCCAGAACGGTGTTACTCTGGGAGTTACTAAATGTGACGTAAAATAGTGGAGGAGCCTGATCGTTCCGACGTTGTGACTCAACAGAGGGCACCCTGCAGCAGTAACGACTTCAATTACGGTGAAGATACATGAACAGTAGGTTTGAAGTCAAACCCCTACATCAGCGATGATTCATTGGAAAAACAGGTCGCAGCGGACGATTTCTTAGACCTGATAACAGCAGTGGGCGGAATGAAACTGAGCAACGGCCCTTTCCCGGCTTTAGCGAGTTTCATTACAAGTATAGATACCAACACCTTACGAAATTATCAGAAAGAGGACGCCTAGTTGAAGCGCTGTTTCATTGTAGCCGGGAAAAAGATAAATCTGAAGTCTCGTCACAGACTTTTTTCTGAAGGACGGCATTCTGTTTCGGAAAAACAAACTACTATGCCAGAAGGAGCTAAAACAGCTGGTGGTATCAAAACAGCTACGAAATGTGGTGTTAAAGATGGCCCACGAAGGAACTCGGAGGGGTCACCAAGGAGTGAGCAGAACCGTGAAAAAGACCATCACACAATTATAATAGCAAGGGTTGCAGTCCACGACCAAACGCTTCGTAAAACTATGCGATGTGTGCCCATGCACTGTACCGCGCCCTTTAGTCGTACAAACACCTCTAGGCAAGATGCCGTAGTCGAACCTCCCTTCACAAGAGGGGGTATTGACATTGCTGTCCTGATTTCCTCCACATCGTCTAAGGAAAACCGGTACTTATTAACGAAGGTTGGCTTCGTTACCAGATACACAGACGCCGTCACGTTACTGACAGTTGATTCGAAGCAAGTGGCCGAAGGACATCTTGAAATGTTCTTCAATGTTGAAAATTTTAAAGAAACCTCCAGTGATCTAGGATTCTACTTTTGTTCGTTGGAATAAAAGAGTTCAGCCGTTTGCTATCCGTGAAGCAAATGCCAACTACGCAATAGCATTCCATGGTCAATGGCTTGGTAGAGTGGCATGATTTGGCCGCAAAAGAGACACACACAAGAAAAGGAACACTCAAACGACAAGCACAGGCGGCCTCGTTTGAGTGAACACTCGTTTGAGTGTTCCTTTTCTTGTGTGTGTCTCTTTTGCGGCCAAATCATGCCATTAAGTAAATACCAACTAGGCCAACAATCAGTATTGGTAGAGTGGTTAATTGCCATATTGTATAGAATGTTGGGTCATATGTGCCAGAAGTGACCCTGGAAACGTTACTTCAGACCTTTATTCTTCACCCGCTGAGAACTTCCGCAAATATTTCTCAGGCTTTTTGCTCTTGCAGCTATTGTATATCTAATATGTTCTAGTTAAAATGGCAGTGCTAAAGTAGTTGTGTACAAACACGCATCTGGATTCGGCCACCAAGTCAACGTATATATACATGATGGAGTTGCGCCGGTGGCTACAGAAGGCTTGTTCGTAGATCACAGAGCCGACTTCGACTCTCGGTGAGGCGTTGGTTCTTCTGTTCTGGTTGAGCGTGAGCTGGACACCAGCAAGACGTCATACTGCGGAACATCGACTTGGAGCTCGAGCTAGTGAATTACATAAGAAGGCATCATCCGAACATGAACGCTTCCGCGACGTACTCGACGCCACATCGAATGGTGCCACGTTCACTGCAATAAACATGCCCGTGATTGTGGTTTTCAAAACTTGGTGGCGTGGTAGCGGAAAGCGCTGGGTGTTGAAACGTAGACTTTCCTCTCACGTGAAGTGAAATTTTTGTATATACTCTATAACCTGGTATTTTCTTGAAGTTTTTTGTGGGATATGATGTCTTCGTCCGTCATAAATATTTTCTTTGTTTTAATAGGACTGTTTCGGAACATGAAATCACCTGGGCCAACTGAGTAACCCTTTTACTCACCACAATGGGCCTCTACCATTTCTTCGCCCATGAAACGTGACCCCCACGGACGAGATCAGACCGGTCACATTCGGGTCAGCAGTCGAGAATCCTAACCACTGAGTGATCAATTTAGGCACGCACACTAGTTTTTGCTGTTCCCGTGAGCAGCGGCGGACTCCATGGTCGCGTATGTCCGCCGTTTGCAGGCAGGCATGAAGGCAAGTGGACGCATCACTGGCAGCGACACCTGGCGCTAATTCGAATGAGTTAGACAAAAAGAAAACAATGCTCTCTGGTGCAACCTAACGATGCCTCAAGTGTATTAAATACAGTTTATATATATATATATATATATATATATATATATATATATATATATATATATATATTGTTACACAAGGCAAGGTAACTTAATGGGGTTTCTAATGGGCGCTCAGTCCGTGATCACCGTATGATGATGACGATCTCCACCGCCATGGCTCGTACCCACTCAGAGGGATCGCAGTGAAGGCAACGTCGTCTTCATTCTCTCCCCGCGCTTCCCTTGTTTTTCCTGGTAGTGATACTTCTTATCATTCCTCCGGTCTCAGACGAAGCCCTCTGGGCGAGTCATTCTTGCATTCTTCGTGTAAACGGCTTCAGGCGGGCAACATGCGTCACCTCCGTCTTGCATGAACGTCGGCCACTAGTGGTGACACGTGCAATTTCATAGTTGACCTCGCTGAGACGATGGAGTATCACGAAAGGACCGGCGTAGTGTGCCAGTAGCTTTTGGCTCAAGCCACGTCTGCGTATTGGGGTCCACACCCACACTAGATCACCGGGGGCATAGGTTACATGCCTATGTTGACTGTCGTAGCAAGTTTTAGAGGACTCTTGCGCTGCCAGTGTACGTAGGCAGGCAAGTCGACGTGTCTCTTCCGCACGACACAAAGTTTCCGCATTTCTTAAATTGTCATGGACGACAAAAGGAAAGATAGTGTCCAGCGTATGTCGAGGTGAGCGAGCGTAGAGCAGATAGAAGGAGCTGTAGCCTGTCGTTTCGTGTTTCGACGTGTTGAAGGCGTACGTGACGAATGGTAAAACTTCATCCCAGTTTTTGTGGTCGGAGGCGACGTACATTGACAACATGTTGATCAACGTTCGATTTGTGAGCTCGGTGAGGCCGTTAGTTTGTGGATGATACGCAGTTGAGTGTCGAAACTTGGAGGCACACAAACGAAGTAATGATTCGACATTATCAGCGGTAAATTGTCGTCCACGGTCACTTATTATCACGCGAGGAGGTCTGTGTCGGAGGATGACTGAATGCAACAGGAACTCCGAAACCTGGTCTGCCGTGGCGGAGCATAAGGCAGCCGTCTCGCAGTACCGTGTCAGGTAGTCGGCGCATACAATTATCCACCGGTTACCTTTCGAGGAGCGTGGAAATGGTCCCATCAGATCAATGCCGACCTTTTCAAAAGGAGAACCGGGAGGCTTTACAGGTTGCAGGTGACAAACTGGACCCGAGGAGGGCCGCTTGTGGCTCTGGCACTGCGTACAGCTGGCCACGTAGTTCTGAATTGTCTTGCTCATTTTCGGCCAATAGAACCGCTCTTTTGTGCGACTAAGTGTTCGTGCGGTGCCTAGATGGCCAGAGGTGGGGTCATCATGCGTGAGACGCAGAAAAGACGTTTGGAGGGACGCAGGAACAACTAGCAGAAAGCGGGCGCCCGTCGTGGACAAGTTTCTCGGGTAAAGAAGGCCATTTCGGACGCAGAATCGGCCTTCGCTTAATGAATTTCTCGCTCCAGGGAAGAGAGCTTTCAAGCTTGGGTCATTACGCTGCTCAGCGGTGAAAGTCACGGCATGGGGAAAGCCGACGACAGAGAAGCGATAAGGTGGTCAAAGTTATCGCCTTCACAATCTGTCGATGGTAGCGGCATTCTCGAGAGGCAATCTGCATCAGCGTGTAGACGGCCAGTCTTGTATGAAATGGTGAATACATGTTTTTGCAAACAAATGGCCCATCGTGCGAGGCGGCCGGATGGGTCACGAAGGTTGACCAGCCAACAGAGGGAATTGTGACCTGTGACGATAGTGAACGGGCGACCATAAATGCATGAGCGAAACCGTTGCACGGCAAAGACTACCGCTAGGCATTCCTGTTCGGTCACTGTGTAGTTGCGTTCAGGCTTGCTTAAAGAACGACTTGCGTACGCCACAACGTGTTCCTTCTTGCCAGAACGCTGAACGAGAACGGCACCGATACTAATGCCACTTGCGTCTGTGTGAATTTCCGTGGGCGACGAAGGATTGAAGTGCCGAAGTATTGGCTGCGAAGTTAACAAACGCTTCAGCTTGTGAAAAGTGGCATCGCACTCGGAGGTCCACTGAAACGGGCTGTTCTTGCGTAGAAGGCTCGTCAGGGGGTGAACGACATCCGCAAACTTGGGTACGAACCGGCGGAAGTACGAGCAGAGCCCGATGAAGCTACGCAGTTGCTTCACAGATTTAGGACGCTCGAATGATTCAACGGCCACTGTCTTTTGTGGGTCAGGTCTAATGCCATCTTTGTCGACGAGATGTCCTAACACCAATGTCTGTCGCTCGCCAAAGTGGCATTTTTTTAATTCAATATAAGACCAGCTTTTTCAATGCAGCTGAGCACGATGTCTAGGCGAGTGTTGTGCTCCTCAAACGTACGTCCGAAAATTTCGACATCGTCGAGGTAACACATGCATATATGCCATTTTAAACCACGCAATATAGAGTCCATAAATCTTTCGAATGTCGCAGGAGCATTACATATTCCGAATGGCATAACGTTGAACTCGTAAAGTCCGTCGGTCGTAACAAATGCCGTCTTTTCTTTGTCAGCTGCGTGCATCGGAATTTGCCAGTAACCTGATCTCAGGTCGACAGATGAAAAGTAGGACGCGGAATGCAGGCAGTCTAGAGCGTCATCGATGCGCGGCAGTGGATAGACGTCTTTCTTGGTAACAGAATTCAGTCGGCGGTAGTCAACGCAAAATCTCCAAGTACCATCTTTCTTTCTCACTAGGATGACGGGAGCAGCCCACGGACTTGCCGATTCCTGTATTATTTTCTTTTCCAGCATCTCTTGGACTTTCTCGTTGATGATCTTGCGCTCCGATGGTGCCACTCGGTAAGGTTTCTGCCTAATGAGATGCGCCGACTCGGTGTGGATCTGATGACGTATCCGGGATGCTGGGATTAAGGGTCTTTGGCTATATTTAGAAAAATCAAACACTTTCGAGTGCTTAGACAGAACGTCGAACAGTGTATGACGTTCGCTTTGGTCAAGTGACTTGCTGACCATTCGTAGCAATTGGGCATCTTCTGAACCTTCTAAGCCTAGATGTTTATTTTCGCTTGTAGCATCAACAAGCGCAACCAGCGTCGTACATGATCCGGGTCTAAATACTGCAAGTTTCATGCCGCCTGGCAGAATTGCAGGCTTCATGGAACTGTTCATTGTCCACACACCTGCCCGTCCATCAACGACTGACACTATACAATGGGGAATGAGAATGTTATTTTTCAGGCATGCCGAGGGAATCGGTTCGAGCGTAGCGTTAAACGTGCCACAGTTGTTACTGGAACATGTCACGGGAACACACACAGCAGAAAATGCAGGAACGACTGTATTCACGGAGACGAAAAAGATGCATTCCTCTGGACAGGAATTTTCCAATAGCGCCATTGGGAAAGTACCGTGTATAGAGAGATGCCCACTTCTGCAGTCTACAGTTGCCCCACACTCACACAAGAAGTCAATACCCAAAATAACGTCATGTTTAGACCGTGGAATAACCGCAAACTCTGTGCAAAACACCTTGCCACACAGCGAGACGTCCACAGTACAATATCCCACCGGACACAACACGTCACCGCTTACACCACGAAATGTCACCCCACGGTTCAGGCGAAACATCACTTTTGGTCCTAGCAGGTTCTTAAAATTTACACTCATCACCGAGACTGTCGCGCCTGTATCCACAAGTGCCATAGTAGCCACTCCATCGACAACTACATGAACTTTGTTCTTCAACATGAACGCTGACGAGGGTATATCTGTAGATAGCACCTGTGATCTTGCGGCTTCACCGCAAGATCACACCGATATTTGATATTGACACCGGCTTTGTGCATTGCGCGTGTCGTCGTTCAAAGTGCACTGTACGTCTTTGCATTTGTAGTTTAATTCCGTTCTTCACGGGACGTTATCCTCGGGTGGGACTTTCTTTCGTCAAATTCTGCTTTGGCCAACTGTGCTCGTTCAGAACTCGCGTTATCTGTGCCGTGCTACGACTCCGAATATAGCACTTCATGCATACTCTTTGCTGCTTCTGACGTTGACATTGTGCCTTTCTCAGTTGTTGTTGTGTCGGTGTCACATATCTTTCCTCCGAAATCGCTTGTGTTGTTTATGCCATTGGTCACTTCTGCGTGCCGTCGAAATTTCATGCTTTCGCATGCCATCATCACTTTTAGGAACAGTCACCCTGCTATTTATGTGTGCCATCGCTCGGGCAGCTGTTCATTCCTCCTACGTGAAGAATATCCTGGATTCTGCGAACTTTACGAGTGCGTTCTTCCAACTGCTATACCCGATTTACAGTTTCGTTCACACTTTGTGCAGTCACCCTTATCGACGCGCCTAATGATCTTCTGGACGTTTTCTTGTACCAACTCAGTGCCAAGTAACTATAAATCGTCTACTCCGTTTTCGCTTTTCATTTGACCGTGATCAGTCAGGCTTAGGCCGTACCTCCACGGTCGTTCACCATATTTACACAGGTCAACAAGCCCCGCCAAGACGGCGTCCGCTCCATGCATCATCTGCTGAACAGCGTGTCACTGACAAACAAGTGGACAGCACGTTAAAACGTGGCATCATCGAGCCCTCCAACAGCCCCTGTGCGTTACTGGTAGTTCTCGTCAAGCCAAAAGATCAACTCATCCGGTTCTGCATGAGCTGCCGCCGATTCAACAAGATAACGCGCAAAGACCTATACACTCTGCCTCGTATCGATGAGGCTTTGGACTTCTACAAAGAGCAGAGTTCTTTTCTTCGTTATATCTACGCTCTGGCTACTGGCAGATGGCCGTGGTAGATTATCACCACCTGAAGACAGCTCTTGTAACACGGGATGGCCCTAATAAATTTATTGTTATGCTCGTTGGCCTCTGCAATGCCCCTGTCATTTTCGAAAGAATGATGGCTACCATTCTGCGAAGTCTTAAATGAAAATTGTGCCTATGTTATTCGGACGATACTGTGGTATTTACAAGCAGCAGCCCACCTAAGCCACCTCGAGCATGTTTTTACGTGCCTTTTTAAAGGGGGACTTCAACCTAGTTTGATGAAATGCCGCTTCAGTTCTTGAAAGTTTGCAATCCTCAGCCAAATGGTTTTTAAGGATGGCATACTTCCTGATCCTACAAAACTAAATGCAGTAGCAGCGTTTTCAAAACCAACCACCATCAAAGAGCTTCGAAGCTTCATCAGCCTATGCTCCTACTTCCGGCGCTAGGACTGCAATGTCGCTTCTATTAACGCCCACTAGACCAATCTTTCTGACGGACGTTCTAATTTCTCAACGTGGCCGCAGGCGTCTGATGATGCATTTAGGGAACTCCGACGGCTCTTCACTACGCCTCTCATAGTCCGACATTTCGATCCGTTTTCCCCAACAGAGCTTCATATGAACGCTAGTGGTGTCAGGCTAGTGGCCATACTGGCCCAACGCAAAGATAGATTAAACGAGTACGTCATTGCCTATGCCAGCAACACCCTCACCAAAGACGAGAAGAATTACAGTGTCACTGTAAAGAAGTGCCACGCCATTATTTGGGCAATCGAAAAATTTCGGCCTGATTTATATGGATGTCAGTTTGATATTCTGACAGACCACCATGCGCTTCACTGGTTATCTTCACTAAAAGTTCTTTATGGTCGACTCGCTAGTTATGTATTGCGGTTACATGAATACGACACTCGTGTTATCTACCGTTCTGACCGGAAGCATTCCCGCCCATGCCCTGTCAAGCTCGCCGTTGGCTTCAGATGCTTTCTGCTTGTCTATTTCCGTCAGTGCTGCCTTGGTCTATAGCATTTGGATACCTTCAGGGAAACGCAAAGATGCGTGGATTTCTTCCCTTTTGGACTTTCTCTCAAATTGGACGCCCACAATAACGTCCAGGATGCTACGCCATTAAGCACACCACTTCATTGTTCGGAATAACCTGCCTTACCGCAGAAACTACAGCATGATCGGCCCTAAGTGGTTGCTCGTCATTCCCCCACACCTCCACTATGACCTCTGCGCTACGTTCCACAATGAGCCGCAATGTGGCCACGCCGGTCTGTTAAAAAGATACACTCGCTTGCAGCAGCGGTACACTGGTGCGGTATATACCATTTCTTTCACCGTTACGTAAAGTCTTGCTTTACTTTTCAGCGACGCAAGATTCCCGCTAAACATACCACATGTCCCTTGCTGCTATTACCGTATCAAACACGAGCTTTAGATTGTGTCCACATCAGCCCTTACGGTCCGCTTCCCTATACTCCGAATAGCAATCGCTTGGTCATTGGCGCTATGGACCACCTTACATGGTACGCTGATATAGCTGCGTTACCTTCTGCAACCGCAAAAGACCTTGCATGTTTTAGACTGCAAAACCTGGTTTTAGGCATGGAGCACCTCGGGAGTTACTAAGGGACCGCATCTGCGTTTTTCTCTCTGACGTCGATAAAGTGTTGTCGAGCAAGTGTCACATCATACATTGCACTACCACGACCGATCATTCACAAACTAATGAGATGACAAGCGTTTTATTTGTACACTCGGTGATATTGTGGCCATGTGCGCTGCATCCGATCAGTCAAATGGGGATAGCATACTGCCTTTTGTGACATATGCTAATAACACTGCAACGCAATGCACCACTGAATTTTCACTTTTCTTTGTCCTTTATGGACCAGAGCCATAATCAACAATGGATAGAATTCTTCCTTATTGACTGGACCCTTCAGAATTGACAACCATTCCACGAGCAGCAGCATATCCTGAAGAATGCCGGAAGCTTGCTCAACCGTTCACATCGCATGACCAGACGGGCCAAAAACGTCGCCGCGACGCATTAACCACGCCTATCAGCTTTGCTCCTATCTCGTTGGTGCGACTATGGATTCCTTCCACTTCTCCGGGACTCTCCCACAAGCTTTTTTTGACGTACTATAGTACCTATCGCGTTGTACGCCGAATATCTCCTGCCAACTGCCTCGTAGAGCCGCTGGACGCATCTCCGGACAAACGTTGTCGGGGACAAGAAATCATACACCTCTGTCCACTCAAGCGGTATCATGACCCTTCCGCGTACACTTGTCCTTTGTTCAACAGGATGGCTCCCTCGTCACTGGGGGTTGATTGTAGTAAGGGCAGGGGACATGGAGCTCGAGTAGAGAAAGAAGAGAAAGACGCTCTGTGATGAGAGGTTTGCATTTAGTTAGGCCTTGCAATAAATAAATTTCTCGTTCACCGGGTCAACTCCTAATTGTTCAACACCCCGTTTCAACAGTTACAGAAAAAGAACTTTCTTTCAGTTGAACCAGAAAATTCTAGTGGTAATTCTAACAGTTGTCCAAACTGTGTGTTGTACGTGACCGATGATGCCAAAGCGTTGCTGTGTGGTGGGCTGTCACTCTAGTTACAGAGGTGCGAGCGAAACAGTGTTGATTATTTTGACAAGAGATAGTGTTAAAAAAGACGAATGGAAGCGTGCAATCTTCAAATCTAAAAAGTTTTAAGTGTGCGAGAATAATTTTGATGCTACCGACGTTATTCTGACTGACGACTTCATAGTAAATGAAAAAAGTGCATTTTTAAGCTGAGAAGGCAAGTTGCCAGCCGAAGCAGTTTCTTTCGCAGCTTACTGTTTTTTTCTGGCTCTGGCCAATTCATTGGGTGCTATTTTTTGTTCTTTGTGGTTGTTAAAAGAAGTTTTATGACTGTTTTCATTGACTGAAAGCCGGCGAAAATTCATCTTTTTTCTATTTACGTTAGCTATTTCCCTTTGTTCTTTTTTTTCAAGCTCGCTACCTTCATTACTAGCCTTACAGAGAGCTTTTCTACGATCGAAAAAGTGTAATTCATAGCTATTTGATCTCCGAGGTTATTTTGCAGTAATTTGTCTTTTTTTTTTAATTTTAGCTGCCCTTCTTTGTTAAGTGTAAATCGCTGGCTTGACAGTGCAAAGTTGATTAATATATGCATTCATATAAGCAGAGACAAAACAAATATACGAACTCGCGCGGGGGGGGGGGGGAGAGAAGGGGTTGGCGTTTCCTTGGCTTGGTGCGTATTTCAGTACTTTGCCCATATTGCGTTTTTTACGTACTCAATAAATAAAAGCCAACAGAGCTTTGCTTGTGAAGACATGTGCTCATTTTCCTTACAATCATGGCTTCATTTTATTTATTCATGTTTTTTCTACAAGCAGTATTCATCAATTATTTTATTACATCACCCGGCAAACAAAGTTCGTCTAAGCATTCAAAATAACGCAGTTTGTGATTTGTGAAGACTCCACCATACTCGTCCCTTGTTACGCTGCGCAATTCAAAAGCGACACACTTCTGCTTGTGCAATATTGTTCCTGTAACATGTAGTTGTCAAAGTTACCTGTCGGAAATAAACACAACGTGCTAGTGGGCTCGAAGTTAAGGCTTGGCTATAGACCCCAAAGTTGAACGTGTGTTGACGCTGCACATGGTCGTTGCCTAGCGGAAGATTCGTCATTCCAGATTTAAAGTGTTCCCACTGTTCTGTGTGTTAGGCAGCAGCGGAGTGAGATTTTGTTGAACTGTAAGCAGAGGAATGTACATTTTTCATTTCATGTAATACGGTCATGTACGACGCCTATTGTGGTCCGATTGCAAATAGCGCAATGGCCACTGTCTCAGCTCTCTCTTTGAGACTTCATTCAGTGAGTTGGTGAGTCTGCGAAGCTTCTCTAAGGTCAGAAGTTTAAGTAAATATTGTGTGCCTTAATGATTACTGTCGGGCTGCACTTAATGAGGTAGGGAACTGCTCTGAAACAACAAATGCAGCGAATATTGTGTCCAATACGACTTGATTCATCGCAGTCTTGACGTCTTTAGCAAGCATGTGAAAATTTGCTTTTCACGCGTGCATCGTATGTTACGTGAAGTGGAGGGGTAGTTGAATTATCATGGATTGGTGAAATATAAACCATTGCCTATAACAGGCACAACATTCAGCCGAGAGGAGCCCGCACGCACGGATACCCCCGCGTTCACCGCGGCGAGCCTAGCGGCGACTTTTCTCCCTGCATGAAACTTCGGGTGGAGTTTCTTGACCGAAAAAAGAAAAGAAATCATGGAATGTATCTTCGTGTAGTGGTAGGATAACTTTGTTTGGTTATTTGCGCGCATGCTCACATTCGTTTTTTGTTCGCCTTTAAAACGAATTAAACGCACCCTGCAGCACTTTCTGAGCATAGTCCAAAAACGTTGCCGATCGGTAGTAGAAGCTCGTTATAGGTAGCTCGCATTATAACTCGCCTCATACGTACGTAGAATTTCGTTGTGCGCCAGGAAGAGTGGTTTTACATTCAAGTTTTACCTATGTGCTTTAGTTATTCCTACAATGCGGGATAGCTGCTTTTTGCTCTTCATTCCAGTTTGCAGCCGCACTCGGAGAAACAAAGGTGCTGCTTTGTCGCCTCACTACCTGAGAAAGGAAAGCCCTCAGTGTTAGTTGTACTTTGCACTAAGCAAGTGTTCCAACTTTTTTTACTAAAATAAAAGTATAGAAGGCAGAAACAGAAGGGCTGAAATTATAATATGATGCATCAGCATAAATTTCAATTGTCAAGCTGAAATTATACCATGTAATCAGGCAAACTATCATGAAACAATGATGAGTACATGTTGGGTGTCAGACTAACAAAAATACGAGTTCATGAATACACACCTGCTCTGGCAAAACGCAAAAATGAGACCTAATTGTCCAGTCACATGTCAAGAAAGTCAAAACTAATGGGGAAAGGTATCACAGTGAGCAGTAGCTTCCACTTCCGTCACTTTTCGGTGCGACGGTCGGACATTCGAAGGCCTGTTCAAACTCGACCATGTTCGCGAGTGGCAGGAGACAGCGAATTGGGAAATTCGGCTTGCTCGCCGAACAACGCATCAGACAGAAGCGGCGGAAGAAGGTTTTCTGGGCACGACGCCAGTAGCTGGGCCAGTTGGTGGCTTTGTGCAAGCCACTCAGCGCTTCCTGGAGGCCCGCGAAAGCAATCCGTGCACCTTGCACCCAGAACAGCCACTCGTTAGCGCCGTACGCTCCCAGCAGCACCGCATCTTGTCTCCCGGTGGCATCGACTGGCGACGAAGTCAGCGTCTCGTTCGTCTTGCTCAGCCACAAGGACCGGAGGCACTGCTCGAAACTGCACGACAAAGCGATTCAGCCCTTTGCTGTATCCCAGCCGAACATTTCCCTGGAGTACTTTCGAGTCTCAAGTGACCCACCATATTCTTGAAGGTCCTCCACGTATTCTTAGGCATGGCCTTCCCTCACAATTGTTGTATATCGTACGTGCGTATTTATTAAAGGTGAAGCATTTCTTTGCGAACTGCATATAATATGAGTGCTAAGGTAGGTACTTTCATCTTAATATTTAGCAATGCGTTGACAAGCTTTCCGCAAACTATACATTTTCGCTTCCTAAATTACGCTGTACTAAACCCTCAGTTTTCGGTACATTACTGTTCAGGAGTCGTAAATCAGTTCGCACTGTTTAGGAAGCGTGGCCCCATTCTTTACATATTCTGTGCAGCAAGTATATATTGTTATAGTTTAGTGGTGAAAACCGATTATATGAGAAACATCCGTAGTGAAGGATCTCCAATAATTTTGATAATTTGAAGTACTTGTGCGTGCTCCTAAGTTTCAGTACCAATGACTCAAATAATGCCACCTCTAAAAAAGGGCTGGCGTGGTCAGGGTTTGATCCCGTCTCCATTGGGTCAGGAATCAGGTGCCATAACAATTACGCCAGTGAGGCAGATGTCTGTGAAGAAGGGATTAAAGATAATGTACCCCCAACGTATGAATTTTTGCGCTGTCAGCCGCGAGACAGCTTGTTGATATTTCCTCTTTTCTTTGCACAATGGTAAGCAGCACACAGACTAGCGAAAAACATTGGAAAGTGCTGAAGTTATGGTGGTGAATAACTAATGTGCCCAACTGCGTTGTTGCTTGGCAATGAGTTAAAAAGCCTCAGTGTCTTGTTTAACGTAAAAAGTGCGCCTCTTTTCATTTTCCTGCGCTGACCATTGCTGTTTGGTTCCGGCAAGGGTGACAGTTATTACCGAGAGAAAATTCTCCGAAATCGAGAGATGCTTCCAGAGTTTTGTGTTAGGCGAAAGGCGCATGCAAATAAACATCGCACAAAAGGTGCATACCATGGGAGCTGTGATGGCTAGTGAACTTTTTTTTAAGTAATCACATGAAGACGCGAAAGGTTACTAAAATTTATGATGTCGGCATCACGTCAAGGAGCGCGACGTCACATGAGGACATCATTAGATCAAAATATCGCTTAGTCAGAAGTGTGCAGGTTTCCGAGGCAGTACAAAAGCCATGTGAAGCGAGAAAAACTTGTACACTCATAAAATATTGGAAGGATTCGAAAAGCACGCTAGGTGGCGAATTATTGAGGGTAGAAACGGACGAAGATGATTACATCTAATGAGAAGGAAAATAGCGATTTTGTCTTCGATTTATTCTAGTGGATTATAAGACCTCTTGGGGATTTTTTATGAAGTAGAGCGCTGGTGTAGGCCTATAATTCATCTATGATTCGTTAAATCAGGGCTTGCGCCAAACCATTTCTATTTTTTCACATTCATGCCAGCATCATGCATTGTGGACATAGTAATATACGCATGTGCGAATTTTCCCAACAATAAAGAGCAGACCCCTCTTTAATAACCGCTGAAGATTTTATTCCATTCTTTTGTCTCGATTCACATTTGACCTATTGACAAGTCTCGAATGCTGATGTCACCGTTTCGGTGTCTGGTAATCTGCAGTTTCATTAGAGAGACACTAAAAACAGGGGCGCCGATGACGCTAAATATTGAAGGCTACAAATGCCCAAAGTTTAGGAACGAAAAAAAATTGCAATGGGGCATATTGTTACATGAAAACGAGATAACGAGATATCCGGGCATTGAAGCATGCACACGCAAAAACGACGTTTGTTTCTTTGTTTAATATTACACTAACCCTAGAAAGGTTGTTACAGAACTGAATCAATAATCAGGTACTGAATCAATATTCAGTACAATCATTAACATACACATGAGGTAAATTTCTTAACCTTCTTCCCAGAAGCATTTCATGAAATGCACCACTGTGTCGTTTTTGTGATTCAAAATCACGCAATATTCGAGAGGTGGTAGCCTCAAATCTTATTATTTATTCGAATTCATCACTAACTGGTCTATGGCGTGCCTCATTTCGCTAGTCCAAAGGTCTGTGTCATCAGTTGGCGGAAGCATTGCTCGGTAGAGTTGCTCGGCCAGCAGCGGGCCGAGCGTGCTCATGACCATCTCGACTGGCACGTCCTCCGGGTAGAGCACTGGCTTGAGCAGCACGGCGGTGGGCAGAAGCAGCGCGTTCAGCGACGCATCGTACACGACGCGATCATCCAGGAAGTGGCGTGAAGCTGCTAGCTCACTTTTGAAGGAGGATTCCACAGCGACTCCAGTCTCCGAGATATTCGCAGAGACCAGAACACACCTGTGAAATGATATACATATAATTTAAATTTAAATATTTGGGAGTGCATATTACGAATGATTTGAAATGGCGTGCACATGTTGAGAATGTATGCTGTGCCTCTTACAGAAAACTGCGTTTCTTGCGTGCTAAATTACCCAATGCTACGAAAGACGTCAAGCTGCTTGCATATAAAACAATTGTGCGCCCTGTTTTAGAATATGCTTGTGCTGCCTGGAGCCCCCACCAAAAGGATTTATTAGGTAAACTGGAACGAATTCAGAGACTTTCCGCGCGATTTATATGTTCGAAGTATAAAAGGACTGATTCGGTTACCGAGATGTTAAAATTAAGGGGTTTGGAATCTCTAGAAATTAGACGACTAAAGCAGCGCCTAAAAGTATTTTTTCAGATATTGCATGTGTCACACATGTCCCGTTTATTAGGGAGGCGATCGCCGGGCTAATTCCAAGAGCCGAAGTATCGGCCCCCCGAACCGCACCACGAAAGCGTGGACAATTTAGAAGTGGTCCTTATTGGTGCGCCAGCGGACGCTGACTGTGGCCCAAAGAACAAGACAGAGCCGAGAGTTGATAAACAAACAATTTATATTCTCAATAATGACAGATCGAAAATAATACACAAAAATGCACACTCCACACTAGTTACATACAATATGTCACCAATCAAACCAATCAATCAACGTACTACACAATACAATCAGCCACACTTGAAACAACGGACACGGACAACAATACGCACTACAATGCAGTCGCATGCATTGAACAACCAAGACACTTAAGGACTAAAGCGATAGAAAACCTATTCAGTCCAAAGTCCTTGGAACAAAAGTCTGAATGATACTCTTCCGAGAATCACTCACTCAAAGTCCAGCGTTGTTGTCGTTCCGTAGCTCTCGAAGTTTCTCTTCCAGGAAACCTCGCGTCCTCAAATGGCCACTCTCCAAGCTTCAAGCTTCTTCGCCGGAAATCCGTCGGCTTCCCACACGCAGCTGTTGCCCGCGTCTTCGCTCGATAGCGGTAAACCCACGCTCTTGCCTGTAGCTCGAGCCGTCCCTACGGACCAAAACTTCGCCGACTACACGGCGGAATCTCTACGCACTCTGGCGCTCACTTCCGTCTCCTCCTGATTTCTCGTCTCAGCCGCTCGATTAAATACCTTCTGCGCCACCTTCCAGAAATTTCTCGTCATTTCGTCGGCGCGATACGCGGCGAAAGCTGGGAAGAGGGCGAGACGGTTCGACTGCCCTCCCCGGAGGATGATTCAACTCGGTTTGACCACGCCCCGTTCGTTCTAGAAAAATCGCGGGCTTGCTGGGCCGCCGATGCGGGGTGAGGAGGTTCGTCTGCGACGCCACGCTTCCGCGGGGAGAGCGCGCGTCCGGGGAGCCTCGGATGTTTGCTTTCTTTTTTTTTCTTTTTTGACCTCGCGGCGTTTCTCTTGCCCGTTGTCGCAAGAATTTGGCGGCGCGCTCTTTTTTAGCGCTCGTTCTGTGACACTGCCCCCCCACTTTAAGAATATTATCTCATAATATTCAAAACCACACAAACGAGCGCGAAAAGCCACCACACACTCTCACAGACTGTAACACCATCAGTTGCTCATGACACTTCACGTTCACAATAGATCACTTAATACAATTGTACATTGTAATTCAATTACACAACACGTGAAAACTCAACCACAATCACATGAGTACAACACTCCACCACACATTCCCAATAAAACAAATGTACAAAGTCTCTCACTACAACAATGGTACAATACTATACATCACATCACAGCACAAACACTTCGACACTTGTGACACATGATAACACAACATTAACACAACATATGACACTCAGCACTGCCAAACCCATTCTGATTTGACTTCAGCACTTATCCTGAGTACTTCGAGCAGCGCTTGCGCCCCCTTTTGCGGTGCTCGCTCGATCTCTTGTTGTGTTTCCACGTTCCTTTTCGGCGAGCCCTTTCCAACGACGATATCTGAGGCGTCGTCTCAGCCATCGTTGTCTCTTCCGACACCGTTAACGCGTCATTACATTCGACGGGTCCTGTCTGTTTATTTACCCGCTTGATCATGCCTCTACATTTTTCCCGGCTGGCCAACTCCGTCTCCTTTACACTGTCGGTCGGTTGAGGTCGTGCCGACGTAAGTCCGGTTGCTCGGCCCGCGAACTTATTCGACACGATCGTCTTCTCCTTCGCTGTCTCTTGCGCCGCAGCTTCACCTTGGGCTCTAGTGAGATCCGTCACGGGATGTTCCTCCACTGTATCTCGCGGCCGCTGTGTTGGCGAGGGCTCTATCTTCGGGTCTTCTTCCAAACATTCTGGATCACTTGGCCCTCGCGCCCCGTCGATGTTTCCGATGACAAGGTCATACAGGGGGGTCGTCATGCATAACGCAGTAACCTTCCCGCTGAAGTACGGGGTTTCAACCTCAATTTCTGCTTCGGGAAGCATCCGGACCGTACGGTCAATTAGGCAAACCGGTTTCGTTCTGCCTGTCAACTCTCTTTCCCGTACCAAATTTCTCCTCACGATAACCGTGGAGCTACCGGTGTCTCTTAAAACCGTAATCTTCTTGCCTGCAATCTTTCCAGGAAGTGTTGGCATTCCCTTCGTAACACCGGTTGGCTGTTTTGACATTACAGCCCCCACAATAGGAATTTTCTCCCCATTCTTCAACTCTACGAATCCATCAGTGACGGCATTATTATCAGATTTCGGTGCTGCTTGCACACAGAATACCTGGTGAGTTTGACTCACTCCGTTCCCACATGAATCTGCTTTGTGCCCAGTCTGACCACACTTGAAACATTTTACAACCGTAGGGCTTGTAAAGATCGTTCGACAGTTTTTCGCGCGATGACCCACTCGGTTGCACAGAAAACATCGCGGAATGCTCTCTGGTGCACGCTTCTTTTCTTCGGGAGCCAATTTCTTCGAATCATCGGGACAATCCTTCCTGACCCTGGCCAAATTAGTTCCACCTTGCGCTTCCAAGAATTGATCAGCCAATTCAAGCATTCCTTCAAGTGACTCAGCCTTCCTCTCTTTCAAATACAGCGACAGGCTTGGGTGGCAACTAGTAAGGAATTGTTCTCTAATTAGGAGCTCTCTAAGTTCATCGTACTCCTGCGCTGTCCCTGAAAGTTCAATCCATCTGTCGAAATAATGACAAAGTCTGGCGGCATACTGTGTAGCCGTCTCACCATCAGCTGGCTTTCCTGTCCTAAATCTGTCCCGGAATCCTTCCACGGTAAATCTAAATCGCTTCAACAAAGCAGCTTTCACCTTTGCGTAGTTGGCTGCATCGGTCGGCGTCAGCCTACCGTACACACTGAGCGCTTCACCACTCAAGCAAGTACTCAAAGCAGTTGCCCATTGATGTTCCGGCCAATTCTGGCTCTTCGCAATCGTCTCAAATCGGTGAAGGTACGCGTCAAGGTCGTCCTTCCTTTCATCAAACGCTACGAGCAGCTTGCTTGGGTTCAAGCGGAAGCCATGGTCTTCCCGTTCGCTGCTTTCAACTCTAGCTTGGACGGGAGTTTCGTTTCGCTGTTGCAAACGGAGCCGCTCGAGTTCCATCTCGTGCTGCCGCTGCCGCTCCCTTTCTTCTCTTTCTTCTTTCAGCTGTCGCTCCTTTGCCTCTCTTTCTTCCTTCAGCTGTCGCTCCCTCGCTTCTCTTTCTTCTCTCGCCCTTTCGGCTGCCAACTTCTCTCTCTCCAGCTCCAACTTCAATTGCTGCTCTCTTTCTTCCTTCGCCCTCTCTGCAACCAACCTCTCTCGTTCCAACTCAGCTGCTTTTTCTTCCTTGGCCCTCTCTGCCGCCAACCTCTCTCTCTCCACCTCAGCTTCTTTTTCCGCTTTGGCTCTTTCGACCGCCAACCTCTCTTTTTCCAGCTCGGCTGCTTTTTCTTCTTTGGCTTTCTCTTTTTCTTCTTTTTCCTTCTGGGTGACCCACTTCCGTAGTTCGGCGCCAGAAAGACCCATCTTTTCACCGAGCGCAACTAACTTTTCGAGATCCATTGTGTCTCGCAAATAAAACCTTGCCACGTTTAAAAAGTATCTGCCTAAATCAGTCTATCGGAACACTTTCCTGCACTCGTTAACGAGAACACTGAACAACACACCAAATCGTTCCGATAGCACTATCAACAACTCGAGGCTCTTTCTCACTACTTTGGACACACTGTGCACCAAAAGGTCCTGTCGCGGACGCCAGATTAATTGTCACACATGTCCCGTTTATTAGGGAGGCGATCGCCGGGCTAATTCCAAGAGCCGAAGTATCGGCCCCCCGAACCGCACCACGAAAGCGTGGACAATTTAGAAGTGGTCCTTATTGGTGCGCCAGCGGACGCCGGCTGTGGCCCAAAGAACAAGACAGAGCCGAGAGTTGATAAACAAACAAATTATATTCTCAATAATGACAGATCGAAAATAATACACAAAAATGCACACTCCACACTAGTTACATACAATATGTCACCAATCAAACCAATCAATCAACGTACTACACAATACAATCAGCCACACTTGAAACAACGGACACGGACAACAATACGCACTACAATGCAGTCGCATGCATTGAACAACCAAGACACCTAAGGACTAAAGCGATAGAAAACCTATTCAGTCCAAAGTCCTTGGAACAAAAGTCTGAATGATACTCTTCCGAGAATCACTCACTCAAAGTCCAGCGTTGTTGTCGTTCCGTAGCTCTCGAAGTTTCTCTTCCAGGAAACCTCGCGTCCTCAAATGGCCACTCTCCAAGCTTCAAGCTTCTTCGCCGGAAATCCGTCGGCTTCCCACACGCAGCTGTTGCCCGCGTCTTCGCTCGATAGCGGTAAACCCACGCTCTTGCCTGTAGCTCGAGCCGTCCCTACGGACCAAAACTTCGCCGACTACACGGCGGAATCTCTACGCACTCTGGCGCTCACTTCCGTCTCCTCCTGATTTCTCGTCTCAGCCGCTCGATTAAATACCTTCCGCGCCACCTTCCAGAAATTTCTCGTCATTTCGTCGGCGCAATACGCGGCGAAAGCTGGGAAGAGGGCGAGACGGTTCGACTGCCCTCCCCGGAGGATGATTCAACTCGGTTTGACCACGCCCCGTTCGTTCTAGAAAAATCGCGGGCTTGCTGGGCCGCCGATGCGGGGTGAGGAGGTTCGTCTGCGACGCCACGCTTCCGCAGGGAGAGCGCGCGCCCGGGGAGCCTCGGACGTTTGCTTTCTTTTTTTTTTTCTTTTTTGACCTCGCGGCGTTTCTCTCGCCCGTTGTCGCAAGAATTTGGCGGCGCGCTCTTTTTTAGCGCTCGTTCTGTGACAGCATGGTCAAATAAAAATAGATAGAACAATTTACGTACACCCCCCGCATAAGCTCAGCAGCCGGATCAATCATGACGCGGCAGTTCGCCCCTTCGGTGCTCGTACGGACGTCTTTCGCAAATCTTTTTTCCCTGATGTTATAGAAGCCTGGAACAAATTGCCGCGACATATTGTTGAAAATTCTGACGCTAAAAAATTTGAATGTGTTCTTGATGTTTACTTTGCCGAGCAATGAATATGCTATTGTGTTATTGTTCAAAGTTGCTGAAAATATCAATGTCTGTATTTACTTTCCATATCCTATGCTTCCCTCTCTGTAATGACCCTCAAGTGAGGGTTGGCAGTAGAAATAAATAAAATAAATAAATAAATCAAAAATATAACGTCGAAGCGCGAACAGTCCAACTTCGAGGAGTGCCACAGGCGGATCACTGATGAGTACGCGTTGAACATAGCGTGCAAGTCAGATACAGCAAGATGACGTAGACTGCATGCTCAATGGAGGGCGACCCATCGTATACAATAGAGTTGCCAGTGATGGTTGAGCGTTAGGTGATTTGAGAAAACAAGGCAGGGGTGCTAGGAAGAATACACCTGTAGGCTAATCTACAGAATGTGTCGTAATGATTGAGCCCCAATAAACAATGAATAAACAGAATTACATTTTAACACCACCTTCATATTTCTGTGACGCTTTATTGATGCATCAATGACGAGAGTGATTAAAAAACAGTTGATAAAATTTCAAGCTGGTTTCGAATTTCAGCCTATGCTATAAGGAGAATATTGCCATTGTCATATTTCACACACACAAAAAACAGCTGACAAATACTAACTGTAATATTGAAATCTGACAAGTTCTTCTCGCGAAACTGAAACCGAGACTTGGAAGAGCCAAACTGCCATGTTGAAGAGCCCTGCTCGAGAACCTCAAAACAAGCGAGCGGTGTAGCGCCTTCCAGTGACTGATTCTCTTCGTAGTGTCGCAGGTTGCGATAGTAATTAGAGTTCGCTTGTGTAGCGCACGTACGTTAAGAAATTCAGAATAACCAACATCGCTACAATCGCCGTCGAGAACAGTAATATCATTCGTGCCGTCAGCTAGATGCGCTCCTCAGAGCTTCAGTTCCTGTTTCACTGGCAACTTTTTGGTCCGGTTTCATGGCTTCGCAATAACCAGCATGCTGCTTTGAGTCACTAAGACTCAAAGCAGCATTGACCTGTTCGCAAGATGGATAGAAATCTTTCCCTGTCACCCTACCGCCTATCTCTGTGAATAAAAGCTTACTTCATTTTTCTTTATTATTGCCGTAATTGCTATAGGTCTAGACATGTTAAAATGTCTCCCACATTGAAAACGTGGGAGACAGCCTTTCCTACGTACAGCACAAGGATTCAAAGGCGCCTGGAAATACTTGCAAAACTAAAACAAGGTACTTAAGCCACAGTGTTAGCAGTGATACTGAGTCAACGCCTGTTGCTTCATTCGTCGCGTTACGCAAATGCTCACAAAAGCTTATTCTCATAATAAATTTACCTCCTCGGGCATGGATGAAGTATCAAATTTGGCAACCTGCTCATAACGTTTTCTGACAACCAGACAAAGATACCGCTGCGCAGACCAAGACACTTCGAATTGCTGACGACGCCATCACACTTTCGCCACGAGCCAATATGTTGGAAACCATGGAGAGGGACTGCAATAACAAGAATAGTGGTATTGCCGAAACTAAGTTCTCGGTGGTTTCGATTCAGAAAGCATGTGTCGTTCAACTGAAACACCAAATGGCCTCAGCTTTTGATCACGAATTTGATCGGCGAGTACCAACACTTGGCAAACCGAACAGTGATAGCGAACTTCGTAGCCATTGATGACGAAAAGCATGTTCTATTATCGCTCCAATTGCCACTGCTGCCCAATGTGACGCTGCATTGGCCAGCACAGTTAACGTGCATTGTCAGCTATTTTTAGCGCAGAAACAGCAGATACGTATCAATTTACGCACGTATGCGTCTCCTGTTGTGTGTCCACATCAAAAATAAAGCAGACCCCAGTCGTGAAGCACGGTGCTATAACGAACCCAACCTAGCAGCCAGTACGACAGCACGCCTACCGCGTCTCCCCAAAAGACAAGAGGTGACACTTAAGCATTTTTAAGGCCTTCGCCTTACCAAACGGTGTTGTGTCCTAAGTACCGTGTTCGAAAGCGCTCCTGCAATGTTGCAAGACGGTGACGATGAGGTGCTCGAGACATCCAAAAAAAAGAAGATCTCGCCTGATGACATGACATAGGAAACTAATTATATAAACGTGAATATTGTGAACGTAAAAAAAACACGGCCGTGTTCAGAAATAGTATACTGAATGATTTATTTTCAATATTTATTTTTCTAAGTCCAAAGAGGCATGAATAAGTCAGCTCAAGAAATGGTACCTAAATTTAAAAGAAGAACTTACTTTTCCGGCGTAATAAAAAACCGACGGTAGGGTATAAACGTACATTATTAGTGTCACGTGGAGAAGCATCCTCTTCTTCCTTTCCAAGGAGGCCCGTTACTGCTCAAGTTGAAGCGCTGCCTTTTCCATGCGTGCCTGCTCATTCATCATCGTTATGCTGTGCGGCCACTGTCTCCACGCGCAATAAATTTGGTGTACCTTCAGCGCTCGTGTCACGCACTTTAGATGCAGTTGAACCCTTCGGCCCCCATCACTTCCTAGATGTCGGCAGTAGAGACAGTGGTTCTCGCAGGCCTTTCCAGGTTTTTCGCTGCACGGTCAGGTATTTTGGGCAGCCTCGGTAAAATAGTAGGCACAGCGTCCTAAATGAGTACAGGTTTCTTAGGCGCGTGCAACTGGTCGTTTCCCTTGTATTCTGCATGATGTGTGTCAGAGATTGCTTTTTTGCGAGAAATGCTTCGCGCACACATGTTCAGTGGGCTGCAAGGCTCTGTCAGCTCTCGGAATTCACCCGTCGCCTTTTATTCAAGCGCTGTAGCTCACGCGGAGCATTGAAAAGCCAATCCAACAATCTACAAATTTTCTATCTCTGACTCAATATTCGGGACAAAACACCAGTGGCCCATTTCGAGGCGCAACCAGCGACAAGGCCACTCACGCGTACTCGAAGGGTCGAGGTATCTGGGCACTGAATCACAAAGTGCGAATCAGCAAAACAAATGCATGGCAACGCTCGAAGGCACAGGGCAAAGCATTTCTGAATGACAAAATGTCATTGACACAAATTTTTCAGGAAGATGTTCTTTTGCATGCAAATTTCAGAATGAGCGTCACGCAAATACGTGGCATGCTATAAAGTAGCGCCATCTTAACTCGCTTGACGGCACTCGCTCGCTGGATTTCGTGCCGACCGGTTGTGCCCCCGCGATCTCAGACGACCGCACTGCTCCGAACGGCCGGCTCGCCCTTCGCCGTCTTCTGACACCGTGAAGCTCTCGCTGAGTGGTGCACCGTCCTCGGACTCCTGCGACCGTGTCCATCTTTTTCTATCCTCTCTTTACTTCTGTAGGGGGGTCTATCTCCCTTCGTATCTCTATCCCGATCCCCTTTATTTCTCCATCTTTCTTTTAGTCTTTCTTTACCCCGATCTCTTGTGAGTTACTGTTGAGGTGTCGTACTATGATGCAAACAGTTACCGGGCTCACTTTCATCTTTTTTTCTCTGCTTTAGGAATTAACTTAAAACAGAGAAAAGAAGATAAAAGTGAGCCCCGTAACTGTCTGCATAATCGTGCGACAGAAACTACTCGTAGCTCCAGGTGATCGGCGAGTGACATCACTAGAGACCGGATTTTTAGGCACTAAAGAAGCGTGTTTTAGGCGCCAAAGACAGGCAGACAAAACACCATTTTGGGCCCTCAAAGTCATAAATATAGGCAGAATAAATTTCTTCAAAATTGAAATATCCAAAAACAATGATGTCGCAGTGGCTTGTGTCTACGGCAATAAGCAAAAAAAAAATTAACCAACGATTGAACTAAGCATGTATTTTCCGCGCGATTCGCAGTATGTGGTCTTTCGTTTTATAATCTAGCATTGTGTGTCAAGTGCCCACCATTCAGTTAACACTCTACTGAGTCTCTTTCCTTTCGTTCTGGCTGGAAAGGTCAGCGCAGGAGCAAATAACCAGACCACCGATACCCAAAAGACAGGGAGGCTAGGTTTTATTGCGTAGGACGAATTTCTTCTTTATCGGTGAACACTTTAAAGGGCCCCTCAATAGGTTTAGGCATTTCGAGCTGACAAGCGTAATGGTGCACTGGGCACTCCGAATCATCGCTCTTAAGATTTGCAATATCACATGTCACGGAAAAACACTCAATTTCGAATGAATGCCACTTGCCTCTCTCGTTGGCATGCGCTCCAAAATCTAGAGAGTGATGTACAGCAAGGAGTTGTCCTGTTTATACGTCGCTCCTTCACGTTGAAATTGGTGGGCTGACGTCGCATAACGTACACTCTTCAATAAAACTTGATTAAATGATAGCTACATCTACAAAACCAGATGAAAAATGTTCAGTCTCCTGATCATATCTTGCATTTTCAAGGGTACCTCATCAAGAGCGTTAAACGTGACATTACTCTACTTGGCATGTATACTTTGTGTGCTTTGTTGTGTAGCATGAATGATGAGTACTTTGGTTCGGGCTGTCTGCTTCATATCATTTCGAAAGGAAAACGCAAAGGCAAAGGGAAAAGAAAGACAGCGCTCTTTGTCTCCATCTTTCTTTTCTCTGTGTCTTTGCACTGCCCTTTTAAAATCAGTATAATGAATGAAAGCTGAGAAAAATGATAAAGCACGCAAACAAAATCTCGCCTTGTTGTTGTTCTTATTTTTGATTTGAATAGCCTCGAGATGCTATTCACTAATAAACCCTCGTTTCGCGTTCATCTCAGTGCACTAGTCGCTATAAGGTCCTCCGCTGCTGACCCGAATGCTGCGGGTTCGATTCCGGCCGTGGCGGTCACATCCAGATGGAGGTGAAAAAGGAGATGGCCATGTACTGCGTGATGTCAGTGCACGTCAAAGAGCACCAGTTGGACAAAGTTGGCGGAGACCTCCACTACGGCATCCCTCATATACATATCCTGTTTTTTAACATAAAACCACATAAACTATCACTGCTACTAATACTATATACTACTACTACTACTACTACTACACAAGTATGACTATTACGACAACTATACTACCACAATTTGCTTGCGTTCTTCTTCTCGTCGTTGCTGCATCATGATGCCTTAGCCAGCTCTGACAACGCTTAGCTGCTCGTATTTGGTGCGTAGTCTCTTACTGCAGTTTCAGCGGAGCGACGTGTCAGTCTCTCCTGAAGTACAGGCACTAATTCATCCCACAGAAACTAGTGATACACAACTGACAAAACAAGGACAACATTGATGGCGTATGTGCACAAGTTGGCTGGGGCACGGCGTGCACGCGGGACTTTGCTAACGCACGTTGTTCTTGGTGCGTATGCGTCATGTGATTCTCCAGCCTCGATACCGAAGAGAACAGGAAAAAAATGTAGCTCGCGATGGTTACATGGAGCGAGAGGCAAGGAACTCAAGCTTGCTTCTTCGCAACGTGCTTTGATGGCTCGTAGCGAACCAATTAAAAATCGTGGTAGAATGCTTTTCATCAGGCACGCAAGAACTTCTTGTGTCTAACTACAACCTATTAAGTCACCTAGAGAGGTACGCTTAAAAAACAAATTACAAAAAAGACAAAAGCCGCGTGCACTTCACGTTTTTTACCCAAAGGCGCTGCAGCAGATGGGTTACAATGTTAAAAAAACGCCCCTTCATTGACACAACACACTTTGTTCTCTTTATAAGCCATTTCATTAGGTCATGAAACTAACAAAAACAAAAATCAGAAAAATTACACCTGAAACAGCATTCTAAAATCCTAATTACCTTTGCGTGAAGAGGACTGTTTAGGTACTTTCATTTTCGAATGCGAGTTTTACCATAAAATGCTTGAAATAGGACCTTAACCGCAGTGTAACTCGACTCGACGCATCCTAACTTTTTTTCATATTTTTACAGCTGTTTTTTGAGTAATGGCTTAAGACAAACCTTGAAGCCCTGTTCTGTGTTTTTTCATGTTTGTCACTTAAATACATAAGACAAGGGATCTCATACAGAACAAGCGTACTCAAGCATACGGGGAATGTATCCAAAATACATCATTGATTGTAAACATACCGGCGCCTAACTTAGGCTTCGCTGATAAAGTGTAAATATTTGGCGACTTTCACCACCACTGAATGAACAAGACCAATCTATAAGTGGCCCTTCATGGTTTTTCATTCGTTCTCCAGCTACCCGCGGCTGCCAAGAAAAATCTGCTGTTACTTTCCCACCGCAACGCCCAGGTCTTCAGAGTGGTTTTTCAGTTTCTTCAGGGCAGTGGACAGCGGTCTGTAGAAGGCAGTCGCCGCGTACTCGGCCATAGACGTCATTTCTATTTTCTTACCCCATCTTTAATTCTCTCTCCTACTTCGCCTGCAGACATTGAGACGTGCTTCCACTTAAGGCTGCAGAAATGGTGTCTTTTGCACTCCTCATGCTCCTCCTTCAATCACTTTCAGCATGTCAGCTTTGTCTTCGTTGAACATTATACTGTTTGAAAGAAATAAATTTGCCTTTTTTACTTGAATAATGGTTCCACAACACGCCCGAAAACAAAGTTTGGCTTGAATAGCGCTCATATAGGCGTTCAGAGGCGTTAGGCACGAACACCCGAAATAGACATTTATCGGCACTATAACAACGACATAAAACTCCTCCTAAACTCCAAATCATGCTCATATATCAAAATGACACGATAGAAACACAAGAAACAAAATAGACATTTGCCTATACTCCGGTCCCTAGTCATCACCTAACTTATCACCTTACAGTTCTTTCACCGTGGTCCCACTGTTTTATTGAATCCTGCTGCACCACCATCACAACCGTTTGAACCAATCCGCATAGACTGGCTCAGGCCCTTTCCGAAGTCACATGTTGGCAACCACAGGATCGCAGTCGCGATGGACTATCTTACAAGGTAATGCGAAAGAAAAACCCTCCAACGAGGCCTCACCAATGAGATTGTGTATTTCCTTATGTGCAACATTGTTCAAAACCTTGTACGGCCGCCCCGCCGCAGTGGTCTAGTGGCTAAGGTGCCCGGCTGCTGACCCGCAGGTCGCGGGTTCAAATCCCGGCTGCGGCGGCTGCATTTCCGATGGAGGCGGAAATGTTGTAGGCCCGTGTGCTCAGAATTGCGTCCACGCTAAAGAACCCCAGGTGGTCAAAATTTCCGGAGCCCTCCACTACGGCGTCTCTCATAATCATATGGTGGTTTTGGGACGTGAAACCCCACATATCAATCAATCAACCATGTACGGCCAACAGTTGCTTATCACTCACCGTAAAACAGCCTTTACAGCCCAACTGATACGAGACGTCATGAGGCTCAGTGAAACCGTTTACACCATCCACAAAACGACCGCATACAATCTGCAAAGAAATAGTCCGATGAAGAGATTAAATAAGACGCTCACTGACATCTAATTCTTGAACGTTGACCGCAATAACAAAATCTGGGATGACGTTTTGCCAAAGGTAACGTTCGTTTACAACACTGCGGTTCAAGAGACTGCAGGGTTCACTCCTTTCCAGCGCTTCATGGTCGAGAAGCTATTAGGATGCTGGACGCTTGCTGTTTCCTGACATGACCGACATTACTACTAATGCGAACGACTTTGTCTGGCTCGCCAACGCATTTCGCTAGCTTGAACTCAAGCGGGTCCAGTGCATCGACTCGCAGAGGTACGATTCTCGTCATCGCCACGTTAGTTACGAACCAGGTGACCCTGTGGATTCTAGTTCGCCAAAGGGGTTGCTCGGAGAAGTTAAATTCCCGCTACTTCGGTCCTTATTAGGTACTATGGTGCCACAGTGTTATCCACTACGCAGTCTTGCTTGAAGACGCCGCTCGGCGATATCGATGTTCACAGCAAGCGGACATTCTTCAGGTATCGAAGATGAAGTAACACTACTTCATTCTGACACTGTTTCATCATTGTGCATGTGCACGATTGCTTGTGCACATTCTGCATGTGCACGATTTCTCTCTGTTTTATTCATCGTTGAGCATTGTGACGGAGTTTTTTATTTTTGGTTTCAGCTGTAGGTAGTGCCAAGGGCGTTGAGTGATATTCGGCTATGCCACTTAGTATATGCGTCATAGTGATGAAGAAGCGTAGACGGTGAGCTCCTATTTCCGGTGACAAGCTCGTCTTGACGTCCAGTGCTCCTGCTGACAGAGGTTGTGATATACATAACCACGTGACACTATTCTTATATTTTTTGGGGAGAAATTCATGACAAAGCGGCTACGGCTAGGCGCAAGAAGTTGAATGCATGACTGACTGACATTGCTACTCGAATATTCTATTTGAAGAGGTACTTTTCATTTTGCTTTTTTTCTCTTCCTTGCGTTAGTTTTTTTTGCAAACTATGTGTAAATAACATGCTTGCTTGATTTTGTGGCATGCGTCTGTCGATGAACTAAAATGAACGCTCATGACCTCCTCAGTGCGAGTGAAGACGTCAACTAATTGCGTCTTGACTCACTTCTCGCGTGTGGAAGCCGCACTCTGGCGCAGGCGCTGAAATGACATTAAATAAAAAAATATGGTAACGTTATTGTGTGCAAGACTGTCCAGCAGCCTGGTAGGCCAGCAGTCCTGTGCCCTGTGTGCAGGGATAGCTCGATAAACGTTAACCGAATATATCCTCCCGTATTTACCAATATGACGCCATCGTGACTTCACAGACAAAAAAGTTGTTACGTCATCAGGATGTCACTACGCGACATCTCAAGGTGCTTCGGCCTATTGACATCGTCGATCAGTCAAAAGGCGGGCACTTCTCGGAGGCACTGCACACATGACAGGTACAGGAAGTTTCAGTGGAATGGCACACTTTACGTACTGTACAAATGTGATGGCAAAAGCAGGCCGTTGTGAAGCGGCGTGATTCAATGAGCTTCGAAATTAAAAACAATAAGGTCTAGCAGTCCCGAAGGGGTTGCTCAAATAGGCTGTTTCATACTTAGGGGAAATCTTGAAGCGCCTGGCATCGCAATGGGAGTAGCGCTGCAATTACCCGCCGGCACTAGCTCGTGCATGCGCAGGCGCTTCAAGGGTGCAGAGTTGAACCGTGTAGCCTGCTACGGCAGCTGGCGTGTTCATTTCTCGGCCTGCGCCATAATATCATTGCTAATGCGGCAACTGGGTCCCCACTCTGCACTACTGATTTTCAGAAAACTCTGCGCCGCAAGATTGAACACGGACAAACGAGGAACGACAAACGGGCGCTGTTTTTCTTGTCCCGTCTTGCTGCGCAGTTTTTTTCATGTTTTCAACAGACTTGCCCAACTTTCGACGCTTGTTTGCACTACACGTTGTGCAACTCCATCCTCTCAGCTTTCATTCTTAGTAATGGGACAGTAAAAACAAACAGTAATTAAAAACACACCTTGTTTACTCACGAATGTTGCTTCAGTGCATGCGCACCACATTAAGCTTGTATAAGAAAGACACAGTATGATCATGCATGGTGCGTGGTCCTTATTCGACTGTAAATAAAACAAAGCACTCAGTTGTGACTGCTGAGCAGGTGAGTGTGTTTGACATCACAAAACAATTAGGAATGATTGCTCGAATATTTCAAGTTGAAACAACCACCTGAGCGTGCCTCTACTCGACGATATTTCAATACAATAAAAAAACTTGCTACTGGCGTTGAAATGCACTTGTGACGTTTTCAAGTTCATCTTTCCAGCGGTAGCCATGATAGAGGTCATTCTAGACGGCAGTGATTATATGGTTTCAACGGTGTGTCCTGCCGGAGCATGTCCCATTTGTTGACAATGGCGGCGTGACATCACAATATTTAGAGCTGAGTATCTGCCTATAGGCGACACGGCGCTGTGGCTACGCCGAACAAGAAGCCTTGTGGTGTGAACGTGATGATTGCGAAGGCGCGTTCTCCGGCCTAATGTCCACTTTAGGTGGGAGTTTGTTTCTCAAGCAACACTTTGGCTTTGGCTTCGACGTCTGTGGCCGCCTGTGGTTCGACAACCGCCCATGTGAATAATGCATTTTGAAGCGCATTTAACCGCTCATTACACTACCTCGAGACCGTGACTATGCGAGGCACAATGTGCGGTGCGTAAAATGAACACTGCGGTAAACTCAAGCCAAACGTACGTCTAACCTCAATACGAAGCACGAGCAATTACGAAATCAATATTTGTGAAAGGCTTTAGTTTGCCGTCTAGTTGAACCCACTGTTAAACACCGGGGCCAGACGTTCCAGCATTAGCTGGTTAATCATCGGTACGGAGGCCTTGGGCATAGATTTTCTGGATTGGCTTACCTGACACGAGGGTTCAACTCAAGTTTTTGTGCTTTAGGTAGACGAATACTGATAACTTGAAGTACTTCTTCACCTAATATTGAAATTAAGCTACTATATTGGAAAGATTGGCAGGTCCTACGTACTCTGGTAATCAATGATAAGGGAAACATGAGTGAGGAAGGCATATATAATTTATGTCTGCCTATAGGCGACGTGGCGCAGTGGCTATGCCGAACAAGTGACGTTGTGTCATGAATGCGATGATTGCAGGAGTGCGTTCTCCGGGCCTAACGTCTGCTTTCGGTGAGATGTCGACGTAAATAATGCTGTACATGACTACCATGTCATGATTATATGTTTAGAATATTGTCACGTAATACCAAATTTTGTATATGTGGAGCTAATAACGGCCACGAGCACGCTATGTGCGTAACATGCAATCATGTTTTACATTACACGCATTTCAAGATTAGCATGTTTGGACGTGTCATTTACCTTTGTCGTCCATTCAAACCCCTGGATACCATATTTGGTAGGTGTGGAGCTGGCAAATCGGCCTCGAGCACGATATGAGCGTAGCATGTAATCATGTCTATAAAATATTATCATCAAACACCAGAAGAAGAAGAAAGAAGGCTGCTGTCTGGAGAAAGTGCGTTATTTTTCACCTGTTCTAATAGACCGTGTTCGTTCGAAGCAATAATGGCGCCGTGAACCAGCATACTAGCTATTCGCTGGCAAGAAAGGTCGACCTGCCACGGAGCAGCAGAGAAGAAACTGGTGGAGGAGCGGAGGATCGACCTGCACCAAGCGAAAACATCATGGTGGAGAGTAGGAGCACCAGAACGAACGAATGAAATATAAGGAGTCATTGTTAACCACCTATATATGAGCAAAAAAGTGATAAACAAGAAAAGGAAAGCCTTCGCTATCAGATCACACAACTGACTGACTAACGCAGCCAAGCAGCTAATTAATAGAGGAGCTAACTGGGAGCAGCTGCTTACAACGCAGGCACAGAATAAAGGACTAAGCGATGGTCTCAAGAGTGCCAATGAGCAATTAGAAAAGTTTCTGACAGAAAATAATGTCAGAGCTGAATTTAAAGGGGGTCGTAGAGTACGGCATAAAGTTAACAAAGACCTTGTCTGCAATAAAATTCAGACTTCGACAGCCTGCACAATTGAATTCACAGGATAGGACAGGGCAGGTGACGCCATCTAGTTCAGGACAAGAAGCAAGAGAACTAGTTAAGCTACCAAAGCTTGAAATGGTAAATTCGGGGGAAAAGCTTAAAAATGGAAACGCTTTTGGGCTCAGTACACGTCGGAAGTTCACCTGAGACCGAACATGGGCAAGGGACAGAAGTTCAATAACTTCTTAGCATCGCTAGCCGGAAAAGCCACAGCTGCTATTGCAGGACTTCAGTTCTCGGCAGAGGAAAATTATGACAATGCAATCAAAATAATGCAAAAAAAAAACGTTCGGAAAACGCGAACATTCAAGTGAGATGCACAAGAATCAGCTCATGAATTTGGAGAAATTGAGGTCTGCCCAAGATATCGATGACTGAAAGAGGCTAGTACAGAGAGTGCAAGTTATTATATTGGCACTAAAGTACCTGAAAGTGGAAACCGAGAGCTATGCGCAGATGTTGTTACCAGAATCAAAAGAGATATTCCACCAGAGTTATCGATGCAGTTCTAATCAAAAGAAGCTATGAGAAACAGCTCAGCTTCAAAACACGGCGAGCAAAGCAACCCAACAGGGAAAGCGTGCGAGCAAACGCTGGACAGGCTTATGTTATTCTTTAGAGAGCAAGCAGCTTTTCGTGCAGAAATACAACGTAAAACAGAGAGGATAACTTCAAAACCAAGAGAGAACGGCCGACAGATACGCACAACTTCAAGCTTCTATAGCTCAGCTTGACATAATATGCTTATTCTACAAGCAGAAAATCACGAAACCGAAAACGGTCGTCCGAGGTCTCCAACGAATGAAAAGAAAGCTATGCTTACCGAAAATAGAGAATGCTTCAGATGCACGTGACCAAACCACACTGCACGCATTTGCAAAGCCCAAGGGAAATGCAAGCAATGCAAGGGACGACATGCCACGTCAGTGTGTAGAACTGTGATGCAGAAAACAAGAGCAGAGCTAGTCTCAACAACGCCAGCCGAAGTGACGACGTCTACGCTGCACGCAACCGAAAATATCAAGCATAAGTTTGTGCTATTATAGACGGCTGAAGCATGCGTAGAAGAAGAAACATGTGGCCGATTAGACAGCAGAAGTCAACGTTCATTTATTGAAGCCGGATTAGTGAAAGAAAGGGGTGTGAAAGTGTTCCGACAGGAAATGCTGACGATTGGTTCATTTGGAGGACACAAAAAGGTCAAGCTAATGAACGTGGTGCAAGTGACTTTAGGGTGACGACAAACAAAAATGACAACAGTGATTGAAGCGTTACAAGTCGACGGTATCTCGCACAGTTGAATATCGACTCCAAGTCAGAAACTGAGCGAGAGATAAAAAACAGCTAAAGATACAAGTGGCGGATCACAAGACCGAGCCGACTGCAACAGATTCTGTAGGACTACTGATTGGTTCAGGCTATTATTGGGAATTTCTTACTAGTAGAACTCGAAGAATTGAGGAGAGATTGATGGCTGTGGAAACTATGCTTGGATGGGTACTACAAGGACCGTCAGAGCAAAGCAAGACAAAAATAACACAGAATCAAACAGTCATGGTTCTGAAGGTTGAAACTGTGCAGACAAAACTCCAGCAAGAGCTACAGAAGTATTGTAGCATGGAGTCAATGAGGATGACATGAAATAGTTTGGATAACACAGAAAATGAAATGGTTGAAGAATTAATTCGGGGGCAATATTGTACAACGAAACGGTCGCTATAAAGTCAGCTCGTCATGGAAAGAGGACGTAAACATGAAAAGCACCAAGGGAAACGCGATAAAAAGACTACAGCAACTTACTATAAGGCTGCAGAAAAATGAAGGCGTGCTGCATCGCCACGACAAAGCTATATATGAGTATATGGCATGAGGAATCACGGAGAAGGTTCAAGAGTCACCAGAACAGCCAAATGCACTTTGCTACTACATGCCACATCGTGCGATTATTCGAGAGAACCGAGCCACAACAAAGGTTCGAGTAGTCTTCGATGCCTCATCACATTCTCGAAAAGGCATGTCTTTAAGCGATAACCCGGAGGCAGGACGCAATTGGAATGAGTACATGCTATCACTGCTCATTAATTTCCAAAAATAAAGGATGACATCAGTAAGAGGTGTTGAAAAGCCATTTCTACAAATCTATATGCAAGAAGAGGATAGAGATGCCTTGAGATTTTTGTGGTAGAAGCATGACGCTGAGGGAAGGTTAATGAATCGATTGCAAACATGGCGCATGACAAGAGTAACGTTCGGAACAACACCAAGCGCGTTCATCCTGGCAGCTACAATTAGGAACCATATAAAACAAGTGGAATATAGGTTTTCTGGTACGACAAGGACACCGCAGAAAGCGATTTTCGTGGATGACGTCATTATGGGAGCAGCAACTCTTGATGATGCAGTCAAGTTGTACAAAGAAGCAACGCAAGTGTTCCGAGAGGCGGTGATGAATTTGAGAAAATGAACATCCAATGAACAGAAAATGAACAAAATAATAGATGAAAAATGAAAGGAACAATTATAACATGGAGATTTTATCTAGAGGATTTACAATGCTTCTGGGCTATATATGAAAACACTCAAAGGGCATGAATTCCTTCCCTGTTTAAAAGTGGCAATCATTAACAAATACAACGTACCTGACAAAAAGGGCAATGTTACAAGCCACAGCGAAGATATTTCATCCACTTGGTTTGTTGTCGTCGTTCACAGTAAACGCAAAAATAGGACTGCAGAGACTGTGGAAAACGAACATCACGTGGGTCAACCAGCACCGTAAATAAGAGTGCGACAAATGGAGGAACCTCGTGTCTGAAGCGAAAGACTTTCGAGTTCTAGAAATCATCCTATGCTACGCAAGTAAGCAATAACCAGCACAAGCATACAAACTGCATGTCTTTGCCGACGCAAGCCCATCAGCATACGGAGCGGCAGCATACCTAATAGCAGTATATCGCGATGGAAGCAAAGAATCAAAGCTTTTAACAACGAAAAGCGGCGTAGCTCCATTTAAAGAGCTCACATTAGCGTGACTTGAATGATGGCAGCAGTGGTAGCATCAAGTCTATGAGACTACACCAAAGGTCACTTCAATGAAATATTTCAGGAAATACACTGCTGGACGGACTCGATGATTGTGCTTCACTGGATCAAGAGAACAAGCAAAAGGGATTCGTTTGTTGCTAACAGAATCGTGGAAATAAGAGAAAAACACTACAAGCAAGCTAGTTACTCGTTCAAAGTGACGACAACCCTGCTGACCTACTTACACGAGGAATGAGCGCAAAGCAATTGTTAAAGTAAAAGTTATGGTGGGACGGCCTTGAATAAATAACATCACTCGAAAAGAACTCCGCAAGGATAATTGGCACAATTACAGACATGGACGACCAGCATAAAACACAATGTCACCAATGAAAGGGAAGAGCCGAAATTAAACAAATTTTGGAAATCGAAAAGTATTCATCACACGGACGGCTTGTAAGAGTGACAACCTGAAAGTTCAGATTCGTAGACAAGACTAGAAGAAAAAATCACAAAAGGCCGTTGACAGAAAAGAGGTAACAAATGCAGAGAAATAATAGATAAGACAGACGCAAATATCACTGAGACAAACCAAAGGTACCGCCTATTTAAGCACTCAATAATTCGCAGTTGATGGACACGAAGTCTACCTTGATGACGATAGAATCATCAGACAAAAGGGACGGTTGCAGTGCAGCGAAGAGTTCAACAAGCACGCCATAGTAATTCCAAAGGACGAGAATTTCACGAGCTGCTAATGCGTCACGTGCATAAAATGGTATTACATAGAAGAGTTCAAGTGACGCTGGTGCAACTTCGAACTAAGTTCTCAATATTGCAGGGTAGACAATCAGTGAAAAGAGTTCTTAACAGATTTGTCGTCTGCAAGAGGCATAACTCCAGACAGGCCACTCAAAACACGCCTCCACTCCTGGCAGAGTCACCGAAGCAGAGCCACTCAAAGTTACGGGAGTTTACTTCACAGGACTTGTTTACGCAAAGGAAAAGTACCAGATTCTGAATCAATATGAACTGATATTCACCTGCGTGGTAACGACAGGAGTATACTTAGACGTTACCAACGAGTTATCATCGTCAAGTTTTCTACAAGCATTGCGACAATTTATAGCTCGACAGGGAATGCCGGGAGTTATCTACTCGGACAACGCCACACATTCTTAAAAGCTGAAGAGGAAATGAACGGATTGCTCAAAACCATAAAACACGAGATCTTGAAAATTACTGCAGTGGCCAACAATTTCAGTGGAAAGCGATAGCCGAGTGCGCCCCATGGTGGGAAGGATTTCACGAGTGCCTCATAAGAAGCCTCAAGACGTCGATGCGAAAGATACTATCGAAAAGTACAGCTTCGGCCGAGGAGCTACACACTGATTTAGCAAAAGTTGAAGGAGCCCTCAACAATCGACCGTTGATTTACATGTATGGTGAACCCAGCGAACCAAAGCCCCTAACACCACCAAGCATCATAAGCGGACGCCGACAGCTTCAAGACTATCAAAGAAGACCGTACAACGGTGACGTTAAAGACGCATGACGAAGCAGATGCAAACTCGTACGAGCTTGGTGGAAGAGATGGCATCGAGAACACATCAACGAAATAGGAGCTACGGTCAAATTCAAGACACGGCAAGCAAAACCATTCTCACAGGGTGACATGGTGTTGTTTGACGACAAGACTACAAAAACATTTTGGAAAATATGCCTGATTGGAAAACTCTACCCCGGGTGAGACGGAATAACAAGAGCTTGTCTCCTTCGCACACTTCTAAGAAGATATGTGAACCTCATATACGCTATGGTGGGTTGTTTCAAATATCCCGGAATAGCTTATCCAATTGCAACTTGGGCGGGTGGGAGCCAATAAAACATCAAGAAACGCCAGAAGAAAGAAGACTGCCGCCTGGAGTGAGTGCGTGCTACTTCCCTTCTTCTAACCAACCGTATCTGTTCGAAGCAGTCCCTGGTCTCGTTCATCTTAACAATGTCTCACATGACATGCATTTCAAGATTATCACGTTTGGACATGTTTTTTACCTTTTCAGTCCATTCACAACATCGGATACCAAGTTTTGTAGGTGTAGAGCTAGTGGAACGGCCGTGAGCACGCTATGAGCGTAGCATGTAATGATGCCTCACATGACGCACGTATCAATGTTGTCGTGTTTTGGCGTGTCATTTACCGTCTTCGTCTATTCACGTCACGTGATACCAAATTTCGTATATGCGGAGCTAGCGGAATGGCCGCGAGTGATCATGAGCGTGGCGTGTAGCCATGTTCTTGCTTGTCAAGCAAGCCATGATTATCATGTTTGCATCAGTCATGTACCTTCGCCATCTATTCATGTCCCGTAATACCAAACTTGGTAAATGTGAAGGAAGCGAATCCACCGCGACCACACCATGAGCGTGGCGTTTAGTCATGACTAGTCATAACATGCATATCATGATTTTCACGTTAGGGTCTGTCACTTATGTTTGCTATGCAATATGTCACAGCATAACAGTTTTCCAAAATATAATGTGAACTTAACCACCACAAGAGCAGAAAGACCAGAAAACGTAAACCATGACATTCATGACAGACATGTCATGATTATCATGTTATGACCAGTCAATTATCATTACCACAAAGTCATGGTATTCCTTACCAATTATGGTATTGATACCATTATGGAGAGGCCAGGAAAGCTAAAATTTGTATATGGCCACACAGATACGCTCAAAGTCGCCAAGTTCGCAAAGAAATGCTTCGCATATAACGTCCTAGCTGCCTAATAAATTCAGTGACTGCACCAAGATGACGAAGTTTATTCCAGTCAATATTGCGATTTAAGTTCGGAGCGTGGTTCTGAGGTTCCCAAGAATTAAACATAGCTCACTCACAATTCTTCTTCGTGAGCCGCAGCATCAGCAAAGCGCACATATTGCCTTCCAGGCGCACATTGTGTTATAGCGGGTACACGTTCACTACAAAAAGTTATTTTGATGTAGTGGACACGTAACAAGTATATTGGTAGCTTTCCAAAGACAGGTTGTAACAGGGTCTAGAAAGGGCACTCCTCAAGCTTTCGCTGACTGTGCTGTGTGTTTCGAGCAAGCCTGGTGATTTTTTTAGAAGATACCGTTACCTAAAGTGAAATATCGAAACTCCGTATATGTTTCTTTATCTCAGCTACATGCCGCAGTAGGTGCAGTAATCACCGCCAGCGAGCGCACTAGTGTGAGTGTGTTGGCATGCATTAGCAAGGATGGTATGGACCTACTTATCCACCTTCAAGGCAAGTTTTCGCGCTATGAAATACGGCATGATTACAAACGATCTACTGATTCCCTATGTTCGTGACGGCCCGTCCCCAGAAGGTGACTACTCCTTGCAGCACAACAGGTCACCAATATACATTGCTCGTGCGATGATTTTCTTGGAGAACGCGGTGTCACTGTTATAGAATAGCCGCCCCAATCACCAAACATAAATAAACGAAAATGCCTAGGGCTTTATAAAAATGTCACTGGCGCACCATTCTCTATATGGGCTGTCCGAGGATAATTTGTGGTCTACCCTCGTCAGCAATCGGGACGCCCTGGGAGTAAACGCATTGCTCATCCTGTCTCTGTACGCCATATTGCGTCCAAAAAGAGTGCTGTCATCACTGCCGCTGGTCACATGGCAAATTACTGAGCTGGATTCGTCACGGGTGCATTTAGGAGCCGGCTAGCGAGTCTTGCGGTTATGAAATATCATCGTAAGGAGACAGGTTCAGGCTTTTTTCTCACCTTAAGCATTACTGACCTTGTTCCCGTTTGTTTTACCGAGCGATGCCAGCGCAGCAGCACGCCTCTTACTGCTGAGAACTCTTTTTTATTTATACTCAAATAAAGACAACACATGTTGCTTGATACTTGTCTTTTCTTTTATGTCCCGGCGTACTGCGCTGCACACAGAGCGAAGAAATATTGATGAACGCTAAAGGAACCACGGCCTTTCAACGAACAAACAACGTATGGTGTTAAATTCTGCTTGTAGCACCTCATTATCACTAATAACCGCTGAAAGGATAGCGTCGCACAATGTTTAGTGCAGATTATCGGCCCATTTTCTGCACTAACAATGATATCCGCACGCAGACCAGCAATGCGGCAAGCGAGAGCCGCCGTAGCAGATGATGCGGTTGAAAACTCCACACCTCGACCATCTGTGCACGCGCGAGCTGCTGATGACGCGTGGTTGCAGCGCTGAACATATAACAATGCCACGCGCTCCGAGATTTCCCCCAAGCGTGAAACAACCTGTACACGCAATCCTAACCTTTCCGAAAGTTTTTCTCTCTATGACCAAGATTTGCGCGATGCTAGAATTTCGCCAAAATGTACCAGTGGACCCTCACTACATGTAACCCGGAGTCCCTTTCGATATCTCGATCTTTTTTCAAGAATGATCTTTCTACCCTATTTCTTTTTCAATTATGGCAAGCCAGAATACTCACTATTGAGAGATGACGCCACCTCGACATGTCCCCAATGACTGCGAATGTTAATGATTTGTCCTACATGGTGGCTCCAACGAGCTCGTACATTGCAAGCATCCTTGATTCAATGTGATCGCGATATTTTGTGGTACTGCGTAGTATAAAATTCAGTGTTCGTCTAGGAAACGGTAATCTTTATTTTATAAATTGTACTGCAGCCACACAAGAAGAGGAGCGCTCACAAACCAGAAAATAAGGGGCACTGAGGGAACTGCCGAGATGAAATTGAAAAAAAAATGCGATTTTCTGACGGAGAGAGGCGTATGACTACGTAACAAATAGTCAGGTCGTCACTTGAGAAAACATAAAGAAAACTTATGCTTGAAATGCAAGGATTTTTTTGTTTTCTGAAGGCCCGTTAGGTATTGTTCCAGTACCAGCGCTGGGAGGCGCTGGGTACTCTGCGCAAGACGGCCTCACATGGTTCAAATTTGGGTGCCCATTCGCCATAAATAAATAAATATACAAGTAAAATATCGCGCATTCACATAATAAATCTTAAAACAAATTATTAAAAAAACAATAAAACGCTTTCTGACGGAATTTGAACTCCCTCCTTCTAATTTTGATCTGAGCATTGTACCCACTACGCTACGGCAGAACATGCTTGCTGGGTTGCAAAATGACTATTTATCAAAATAACGTGCCATTCTACTTCATGTTTACAAGTCGCAGAGTAAAGATAGACGTGATATTCCTTTCCAAATAACAACTTCGTATTGATTCGACAGTGACGGCCAGTTTCGGGCACTGAATGACACGGCAAGAGCACTGAGTTTTTTGAAGAATCCACATCTCAACTCTGAAAAATCTGAACTTGACGAGAACAGCCACAGATTGTCAGCTGTTGCTGCTGATACTTTTTTTTTATTTGATAGTCATTTCTCGCACTTGCTACAGTGTCAACATGTAAAATGATTTGAAAGGACTTGTTCGGTACATGTTTGCGCACACGAGTGGATATTAAGTATTTGGTTTTCACGCAAGCGACGACATAGCAGTATACATCCGACATGCCAGAATACCGATTTACAGTTATATCGGTACCTTCAACTAAGAAACTACCGAAGAAATCACTATTGCAATCCGCTGAAAAAGTATTCCAGTGTACTAGTTGACTGAAGCGTACCAACTCAATATTGCGTGTTTTTACAAACGAGTCAGAAAAGTACCGACTACTAAGCTTGGAGAGAAGCTTTCGGTGTCAGCCTGCGTTGCTGAAAGCGCGACACATCAATCGTCGGCGCTCCTTGTGTGGGCATGGCACACGCGGAGATATATATCAAAACGTTTATTTGAAACGTTTCCAGGGCTCCACTGGCTTTAGCGGCGCGCTGCGCCTGGTCGAGGAGTGCTAGTTGCACCCACATATCCTCGCGGGCGAGCGAAGTCTCCCACTGCTCTCTTGCGCAAATTTTGCCGGCTATTTGTGGTGTGTCAAATTCGGTTCGCCTTTTCCGACAATTACACGTTATGTGGGCAAAGGTGGGCGTGCCTACGCACCACGGCCAACTAACGCTGTACATCGCAGGGTGAATGGCATGCTTCGAAGAAAGATTTCGATATGTGTTTGTTTGTATATGGCGCCAGTCATAAGAATTCCGGCCGGGTAAAGCTGTGTGTGTGGTACACTGTACCTTCATCGCCCTAGCCGTTGGTTTTCAAGGATATCTCGCGGTAAAAAGGGGTTGTCGTTGGAGTGGTAGGCCACTCGGTTGGTTAAAGCACGAGCTGCGCCGTGCGCTCTCGCATTGCCATCCAGTCAGGCGTGAACTGGGCGCCAGGTGATAGCATGATCCTGCGTTTGGCCCGGTGTTAAAAGGCGAATGGTGTTGTCTAATAATCTGCCCGTGAAAAGAGTCTACATGCGACCATGGAATCGGCGAGAACAAGGGATGATCGTCCCAGAATATTGTCACGCAGCTAAGGACGACGCAGTTGTCTATAAGGAAAACAAGTTTATTGGGGCGAACTTGTGCTCTCCTAACAACTGAAAGAATACACAGGCGGCGAAGCAGCGGTCGGCAAAACGACGTGCACGCTAGTGAGCGTCGGCGATCGAATGTCGCGGCATCGGCTGTGCGGGAATTTATATCCCTCGGCGCGAGGGTTTCTGGAATAGTCGAATTGTATCAAGAACGCTGTGATAGCGTTTGTTCGAAACGCTGTTTGTTCGGAACGCTCGAAACGCTGTTCGATAGCGTTTGTTTGAAACGCCGTGAAAACAGTGATAGCACAGGCCAGCGCAGCCAGGCCGAAAAACCAAAACACAAATAAACAAATCCGATGCATGGTTCGCGGCATTACCCCCCTCTAAGAGTGCATCAAACCGATGCTAACATAAGGCACAGTCCAAACAAATTAAAATAAAAGTTCGTCATCGTGCGTACAAAGGTTTTAAGCGAACCACATGGACGACTTCGGGCCGCGTGCGTCGTCGTGATGTACAGCAGTCACCATCGGGTATCACTTCGTACGTTAGTTCGCCAACACGTCGTAGAATCCGGTAGGGTCTGAAATAGCGTCGTAGAAGTTTCTGAGTCCACGTCGTCGAATGGTAGTCCAAACCCACGCACGATCTCCAAGATGGTACTCGGCGTCTCGGCGTCGGAGATTGTAGCGTCCGGCATCCACCAGTTGCTGGTCCGTTATACGAACTCGAGCGAGCTGGCGGGCCTCCTCCACACGTTGGAGGTATCCTTGGACGTCAGCGTTGAGGTCGTCGTCTTCTACGTGCGGAAGCATGGCGTCGAGCATCGTAGTCGGCCGTCTTCCGTAGACGAGCTCGAACGGTGTCATCTGCGTGGTTTCTTGGATAGACGTGTTGTACGCAAATGTGACGTACGGGAGGACTTCGTCCCACGTCTTATGTTCAACTTCGACGTACATAAACAGCATATTCGCGATTGTCTTATTCAGCCGTTCCGTTAGTCCGTTCGTTTGGGGCTGGTACGCCGTCGTTCTTCGGTGATCCGTGTTGCTGTAGCGTAAGATTCCTTGCATGAGCTCAGCAGTGAAGGTCGTTCCGCGGTCCGTGATTAGGACCTCAGGGACTCCATGTCGAAGCACAACTTGGTTAATAAAGAACTTTGCAACTTCTTATGCAGTTCCCCTCGGAGGAGCTGTGGTCTCTGCGTAGCGCGTCATGTCTGTCGCTACGACAATCCATTTGTTCGCGGATCGGGATGTAGGGAACGGGCCCAGAAGGTCCATTCCGATTGATTGATTGATATATGGGGTTTAACGTCCCAAAACCACCATATGATTATGAGAGACGCCGTAGTGGAGGGCTCCGGAAATTTCGACCATCTGGGGTTCTTTAACGTGCACCCAAATCTAAGTACACGGGCCTACAACATTTCCGCCTCCATCGGAAATGCAGCCGCCGGAGCCGGGATTTGAACCCGCGACCTGCGGGTCAGCAGCCGACTACCTTAGCCACTAGACCACCGCGGCGGGGCGAGGTCCATTCCGATCTGTTGGAAGGGCCTCGTTGGGACGGCGATCAGCTTCAGAAGTCCGGCGGGTCTCGTCGGTGGTGTTTTTCGTCGCTGGCAGTCACGGCAGCTCCGGACGTAGTGGGCGACATCGGATGTAAGGCAGAGCCTGAAGTATTTCGCCTTGATTTTTGCAATCGTGCGAGCTGTTACGAAATGTCCGGAAGACGGGTTGTCGTGGCACGCTTCCAAAATTTTGTCACGAAGGTCTGCGGGAGTGACAAGTAGATAATTCGTTCTCGTTCCGGGGTTGAAATTCTTCTTCACTAGGATGGAGTTTTTGAGGCTGAACGCTGGTAAGTTGCGCTTGAATGCCCTAGGCACGGCGACGTTGCGTCCTTTGAGGTAGTCGATCATGACGCGGAGGTCAGGGTCGGCACACTGCTGGGCGGCCAGGTCGCTCTCTGTCACGACTCCGAAGAACGCGCTGTCTACATCGGAGTCCTGTGGTGGTGGGTCGACGGGGGCGTGGGACATGCAGTCGGCGTAGGAGTGTTTCCTGCCGGATTTGCAGAATATTGTAACGTCGAACTCTTGCAGGTGCAAGCTCCACCGCCCAAGACGGCCAGAGGGGTCCTTCAAATTGGCAAGCCAAGAAAGCGCATGATGGTCTGTCACAGCCTTAAACGGTCTACCATAGACGTATGGGCGAAATTTCAAAATGGCCCATATGATAGCCAGGCACTCTTTCTCGGTGGAAGAGTAGTTTTTCTCCTCCTTCGACAGACCACGGCTTGCATAGGTGATTACCTTTTCGTAACCGCTTTGCTTTTGGACGAGGACGGCACCCAAACCGATATCACTGGCGTCCGTGTGCATTTTCGTTTCGGCGTTTTCGTCGAAATGAGCGAGCACGGGCGGGTTTTGCAGGCGTTGTTGCAGCTCGCAGAATGCCTTTTCTTGGTCGTTTTCCCAGCTGAAAGGGGTGCTTTCTTTCGTCAGGCGCGTGAGCGGCTCTACAATGCGTGCGCAGTTTGCGACGAAGCGGCGGTAGTATGCGCACAGTCCGAGAAACCTTCGCGCACCCTTCTTATCTTTCGGCCTTGGGAAGTTTGCAATAGCTGATGTTTTTGCCGGGTCAGGTAGGACTCCCGCGGCGTTCACGACGTGACCCAAGAACTTGAGTTCCTCGTACGTGAAACGGCACTTCTAGGCTTAAGCGTTAACCCCGACGTACGAATGGCTTCGAGTACAGATTCCAACCTTGTGAGGTGTTCATCGAAAGTCCGGGCGAATACGACAACGTCGTCCAGGTATACGAGGCAAGTGTGCCACTTCAGGCCTGCTAGCACAGTGTCCATGACTCTCTGAAACGTTGCGGGCGCCGTGCACAGCCCAAACGGCATCACCTTGAACTCGTATAGACCGTCCGGGGTTATAAATGCAGTCTTCTCTTGGTCTCTCTCGTCTACTTCAATTTGCCAGTAGCCGGTCTTCAGATCCATGGATGAGAAGTACTTAGCGTGGCAGAGGTGATCGATGGCGTCGTCGATTCGTGGCAGGGGGTACACGTCTTTTTTGGTGACTTTGTTTAGTCTCCGGTAGTCAACGCAGAATATTAAAGTGCCATCTTTTTTCTTCACGAGTACAACCGGCGCAGCCCACGGACTTTTCGTCGCTGAGCATGTTCTCTACTTGAGTACGAATGGCTTCGCGCTCGTGTGAAGAAACGCGGTACGCTGACTGTCTGGTAGGTCGGGCTCCATCTTCTGTTATTATCCGGTGCTTCGCCAAAGGTGTCTGACGTAACTTCGAGTTCGAGGAAAAACACTAGCTGTAGCGACGGAGCAACTCCAGTAATCTGTCCCGATTTTCTTGCGACAGCGCCGGGTTCACGTCGAAAGGATGTGGCAGCCTGGAAGCATCTGCGCGTGCGCATTCAAAGGTGGCGACTGCGATCACTTCACTCACTTTTTGCGTTTCTTCGAGGAACGCAATTGCAGCGCCCATGTTTAGATGCTGGTACTCCTCGGTGAAATAGGTGACCAAAACGTGGAATCTGCGTTGCTTAAACCGTGCAATGCCTCTTGCGACAGACACACTGCGGTCTAGAAGCAACCTTTGGTCAGTCTTTATGATAGCGTTGACGTCAGGATCAGCACCTTCACAATAGACGGCGATCATCAAGCTTGCGCGGGGTGGCAGGGTGACATGATCGTCGGGGATCCTTACAGCAGCACGGTGTCCGAAGGTCGGCTGCGGCGTCGTGGAGTGATCGGAAGAAAACTTTATCGACCTGGTCTGCAGATCAATTATTGCGCCATTGTCCGTCAAAAAGTCCATTCCGAGAATTACGTCGCGGGAGCAGTTAGGCAAAATGACGAACTCCGCAGGGTACGTAGTGCCGTCTATGGTAACGCGCCATGTGCACATTGCACTTGGGGTCACGAGGTGGCCTCCTGCTGTGCGTATGTGCGGACCGTCCCATCTGGTCGTAACTTTCTTTAGCTTGGACGCGAATGACCCGCTCATGACCGAGTAGTCGGCTCCCGTGTCGATGAGGGCGAACACGTCAAGGCCGTCGATGGACAACTGGACGTCGGATGCCGCTTTTCTCGAGTTTCGGGTGCGTCGGGGCGTCGTATCGCGGCTTGCGCGTGTCGATGGTCGGGCACTATGCGTCGTCATCGTCGTCTTCTCAGCGGCAGGCTTCGTCATTTCGGGTACGCGTCGCGCAGCGTAGCTGTCGTCGTTTTTTGGGGTCTCGTCAGGTTGTCGTCGGGTCGTTGGGATGAGGGCATGTAGTGAATCACGGTCTTGCGTCGTTGGAGGGTTTTCATTTTCTCGCCATTGTGCAACTTCGCCTCCAAAAGCTGCTGCTTTTAGTTTCCCCCTCGTGGGTTGGGGCACCTTCCACGGGCGAAGTAAGCATTGCTGCGACGGTTGGGGGATTAATACGGGTAGGGCGACGGGGAACGGTTGAAACGGGATGGTCCACGGCTGGTGTTCAACAGGTATTCTTCGATCTCAAATGGGCGCTGGCCGGCTCGCGGGCGGTGTGCGTCGACGGAAAAATCACGCAAACCCAGCCTCTTGTACGGGCAGCGACGGTAGACGTGGTCGGCCTCTCCGCAGTGGTAGCACAGCGGACGATTACCTGTCGTTCGCCACACCTCGGTCGTCCTGGGCGCCTGGTTTCGGGTTACAGGGGGTCGGGCGGGCGACATTGGGCGGCGGTATGGCGGGGCCTCTTGATAACGGGTTGGGACGGGTTGGGGTCGACGAGCAGCAGCGGAGTAGGTCATCGCTTGTGGTTCGTAAGATGCTTCCGACGGCGTAGAATTCCGCAGTGCTTTCTGAACCTCCTCGCGGATGACGTCAGTGAGGGAGGCGACTTGGGGCTGCGGCATTGCTGGGAACAATTTTTTCAGTTCTTCGCGAACGACGGCGCGGATGGTCTCCCGCAAGTCTTCCGTCGCCAATCCAGGGGCGTTTACCGGGTTCACCGAAAGGGTGTTGAGTGGTCTATCGTATTGCCGCGAACGCATATCCAAGGTCCTCTCGATCATCGAAGCCTCGGTGACGAACTCAGTGACGGTCTTAGTGGGGTTGCGGTTGCGTCCAGCGAAGAGCTCTTGTTTAACTCCCCTCATCAGAAAGCGCACCTTCTTCTCTTCTGCCATTTCGGGGTCAGCTCTCCGGAACAGCATCTTCATCTCCTCAGCGAACAGTACAACACCTTCATTAGGGTGTTGCATTCGCGTCTCCAACAAAAGGGCGGCTCGTTCTTTCCGCACAACCGTAGCGAATATTTTGAGGAATTCGCTCATAAAGACAGTCCAGTCGGTTGGGGAGCCTTCATGGTTCTCAAACCACGTTCGAGCGGCATCCTCCAAATAAAAGAAGACATGACGAAACGTTTCTTCGTCATCCCACCTGTTAAAGATGCGGATGTGCTCCAGCTTCTCCAGCCACTCTTCCGGGTCTTCACCACGAGATCCTCGGAATGATGGGGGCTCACGAGGTTGTTGCAGAACGTCGGGAGGGTTGGGAGCGCTGGTCATGGTGCCTGCGTTGATCATCGTGTTCTTTACGTCTTCTTTCCTCTTTTTATCAGGGAGCAGTCCAAACTCTGTCTGTAGGCCTTGCTGTCGGCGGCTGACACGAGTTGGCCGTGCTTGTCGTGTTGGGCTTGCTTGTCGGCCTGGCAATGGCTTAAGGTTCATGTACCCCGCACCTCCACCAGATGTCATGCAGCTAAGACGACGCAGTTGTCTATAAGAAAAACAAGTTTCTTGGGGCGAACTTGTGCTCCCCTAACAACTGAAAGAATACACAGGCGGCGATGCAGCGGTCGGCAAAACGACGTGCACGCTAGTGAGCGTCGGCGATCGAATGTCGCGGCATCGGCTGTGCGGGAATTTATATCCCTCGGCGCGAGGGTTTCTCGAATAGTCGAGTTGTATCGAGAACGCTGTGATAGCGTTTGTTCGAAACGCTATGAAAACAGGGATAGCACAGGCCGGCGCAGCCAGGCCAAAAAAAGCAAAACACAAATAAACAAACCCAATGCATTGTTCGCAGTAATATCCTTACCTAATAGGAAGCGCGATAGCTAAAGCCTCTGCGTTATTCGTGGACGCGGCTCGTGCCGTGGCGCAAGTCAAAAGGCCTTGACCCGAGGCCGCTCCTACGACTGCGAGTGCGTACTTGTTCGTGCCGCATAGGGCGACATCTGTGTACACCGTGTCCGGATTGTTCCCAAATCGCCGCTGTAACTTGCGAGCTCGTGCACTCCTGCGACCTTTGTGATATCGGGGGCTCATATTTTTTGGGATAGGGGTTGCTAGAATTTTTTCACGTAGCTGTTTAGCCACGTACTCCAGTTCCTCTCCCGCATACTGAGGACGAGCTGGGTAACCTACACGGTGTAGCAATTTTCTCTCAGTAGTTGTTAAGTAAAGCCTATCCCGTTGAGAAATGAGCACCGCTGCGCGTAACTCCTCATATTGATTGTGTATACCGAGGACTTCAAGACGTAATTATTGACTTGGATTCAGCATTGTGTAAACTGTGCTTTACAGTCATTCTTACACTTTAGAATTGTGCCTACTTAAAGTAAAAAGCGCCGGCAGCATGTACACCGATGTGGCCGTCACGATAGGCCTCGCTAGGACAGGGCACTGGGTAAGGCCGCTCTCGAAGCAGCTGAGTTGCGATGCTTGATGTTTGTGCACTTGAGCTTCGCAACTTTCCTAACTGTTACCTAAACTGTAGCTGAAGCAATTATAAGCCATTGGAGCTTCGCAACATTTCTAACTGTTACCTAAACTGTACCTGAAGCAAGTGTAATGTCAACAATTGCCAGACATGCATTTCCAGAATGGCGATACCGAGCGACAGCCGTTTTTCTGGCCTCCGCTGGCAGTATGCAGCAAGGGTGCCAATGTAGTCACAGGAGCAGTCAATAACACATCTGATTTCTTTTGTTTCTGTGTCTGCACGGGCGCTGCAACTTTTTCTCTGGTGAGGCAACATTATAGTTCAGTATCGTCCTGCATCTTGAATTATATTTTTCCTCGCATTAACGTTACTCGCCAAGTCTGGCAACGTTGCCTCGAACAGCTTACCTGTGACATACTTCACGCGGATGAAGGCTATCTGCATTATTATGTCAAGAAGGTTGCACTATGAATAGTGCTTAGATTCAACAACCAAAGCGAGTCAAACGTGCCTGGAAAGTGGTTCGTGGGTGTCTCGTCGTGCAAGCGCTCCATTTCCGTCATGGCCTGCTGCGAAGGCGTCCCTGCGCGTGGTCGGTACAGGGCCACGCTTATTGTTGCCACTATCTTGCGTGCCCTGTTGCGTATCGCTTCACCCATCAACGTCATAGCATTGTGGCCAGCTGACCGTACCAGTGGCTCTACAACGCGACGGACAGCCACCTCATCGGTGTTCTCAGAGGACAGCACGGTGGACAGCAGTACCGACCACGTGTCGGCGAACACTTCCTGTCACCATTCCCAAACAAAGTGTGTTTAATTAGACAAACAACTTCGCTTTCGCACACAAACGTTTTCTTTTATCTTTGCGTAGCTCACTAAATTCTCCAAGTTTTAGTCTCAAGGTATAACCTGAGATAACCAAGGTATCCTGCTTCCACTAACGTAGTATGCCTGAACAATGAACAAATGCTGTGACATCATTTATTTATAACGTTGGATCATTAACTAATTTGTGATTAAGCTCTAGAAATGAAGAACATTTTATTGAGTAAAGTGTAACTTTGAGGTTACTAAGTCTGATTTGTAAAATACAGAGAGCAATGTATGATTCCATCTCAGTTCATTGCTTGCTGTGTAGCATGTACAAAACGGCGTGTTCAGTTGCGAAAGAACCTGGTAAGGCTAGGCCTCAGCGCACTCACTTTTCATTCCAGTTCATTCTCCGATTCAGAGAACTCAAAATGTCAAACGTTAGTGAACCGGTTCATAACATATATGTACGCTTTACCATAAGTCAGCGCGGTACGCTGCACTGTAGCCATTGCATGTGTGACGCATGCGCAATTGTTATAAGAAAAAAGGAAATTATTTCTCTGTTAAAAAAGCCGTTGAACCTTTTATATAAACACAAATAAAGTTTGATGCTATAGAGAGGTTGTACGTGAACTCACAGACCGTGTATTATTTAGACATTGTTTCAAAAAATAGCTTCACCTACTGTGAGGGCCCTCCTGTATGCCCATTTTCGCGCCTCCTCTTTCACATTTAACACTTGAGGTATTCTAGGCCTGCCCTGATAATATATCAGTAGCCATGTCACCTCCGACCAATAAGATACACCAGCACACCGCTGAACGGCTTCGGTTGCAGAAAAAAGATGTTGTATTATCAAGCGAGGGGTAGAGCAGCTCAAGCTTACTTTAATTCCTAATGAGAAATGAGTAATATATATATATATATATATATATATATATATATATATATATATATATATTTATATATATATAGATAGATAGATAGATAAATAGATAGATAGATAGATAGATATATAGATAGATAGATACGCTCAAAGTCGCCCAAGTTCACTAAGAAACGCTTCGCATTGGAAACTTCCACTACAAAGAGGCGAAGAAAAGCTCATTCTGAAAGAAGCAGAACCAGCTCAAACATAATGGATTCGTGGCTATTCTACCTTGCGCTGATGCAAAACGTGGTCAAGAAATTTGCATTAAAATACCCCTAGGTTCACGCCGAGTCTCTTCAGAGTTCAACGAGCGAATGCTACGCATTTCAACACCAGCCATTTGTTGAGATGTAGAATAAGACATTCAAGCAGCGGCACTATCTAAAATGGCCTCGCTGCATGGAATGAGAAAATGGCCTCAGCAGGGAATAATTGCAGGGAATAAATTCTTGGACGCCGGTAAATAGTATGAATGAAAAGGAGACACACGTCGAAAAACAGAAAGGTTTCTTTACGTTTCGGCCGTGGGACCGGGCTTCGCAAGACATTGCGACGAAGTTTGGCCCCACGGCCGAATCGTAAAAAAACCTTTCTGTTTTTCGACGTGTGTCTTCTTTATATATATATATATATATATATATATATATATATATATATATATATATATATATATAAATATATATATATATATATATATATGTATATATATATATATATATATATATGTGTGTGTGTGTGTGTGTGTGTGTGTGTGTGTGTGAGAGAGAGAGAGAGGTCTAACGTCCCAAAACCACCATATGATTATGAGAGACGCGACGCCGTAGTTGAGGGCTCCGGAAGTTTCGACCACCTGGGGTTCTTTAACGTGCACCCAAATCTGAACACATGGGCCTACAACATTTCCACCTCCATCGGAAATGCAGCCGCCGCAGCCTGGATTCGAATGCGCGACCTGCGGGTCAGGAGCCGAGTACTTTAGCCACTAGACCACCCCGGCGGGGCAAAAAGAAGGTGCCATCAGCCATCAGCACTCGGTGTTCCCAGGTGGTCTCCCTGCCAAGTACTGACCGAGCCCAATGCTGATTAGCTTCGGTGACTTGACGAGAACCGGCGTATCTAGCAAGGTATGGCAAGGTATATATATATATATATATATATATATATATATATATATATATATATATATGGGATATGGCACAACGGGAGCGTTGTCAACAAGGATAAATATATTTATCCTTGTTGACAACGCCCCGTTGTGCCATATCCCATACCTTCACGAAGACTAACTGGCCCATTGAATTATTACTCCCACTATATATATATATATATATATATATATGTTTAGCATATCTTCACTCTCCTGGATATATGGACATGCATATATTAACAGCATTGTTGCGACGCACTTCATTCTGATGAAGTTCGGACCCCGAGCGAAACGTCATAGAAACAGCAACTGCTTCGCACGCGCGTCTGTTTTGACTTTTCTGTGGATATTGCACCGGACCCACAAGCCCTTTGTTCCCTTTAGATTGCAATGGTCATACAAACAAACAGCTCAGTAAAGTGAACAAAACAATAAATGGGCCTTTCAGCACTTTTCCCACTTTTTAAAAACTCATTGTTTCATATATTTTACTAGCGGGTTGCGTACCTGAAGGTGTAAAAGATTACTAGTAAGAACGGTAGCGATAGGAAACCTTGGCTCAAAGTTATACAGACAAGAAATACCAAGACACAATAAAATGGATGGCTACTTTCTACTCAATTTTCGGGCGGCCACCTGACCACGTTTTCCACGTCTTGTAACGTCGGATGGCCGCCCAATAAACAAACTAAAAGCTCTTACGTTCAGGAAGCTCGCATGCCATATTGCCCGTTATTTCCAACTCATTGAGAATGCCATTGCGATGGTAGCAAATAATGTGTTTGTTCTTGTTCACCATATATGTGGTGCTTGAAAAATGAAGAGCATGTGCGAAACGAGGGTGATCGCGAACGCGGCTATGGTATTTTGTTGTTTTATTGATACTTCTTGTTCCAACGGCGTCCATATTTAGGGACGAAGCTCCTTAAAGCGGCACCCGTTCGTCCCTCGTCGTAGTGCATAACCAGTCTAACGGTTTGACCTGCAAGGCGGTGCCGGTGGGAGATTTTTTCTGTGCGTTGCTGAACAATAAAAAATTTGCAGCGTGCGTGTTAACTAAAAGCCGAATTCTCTTGTTTCTCAATCCCCATTAGCAGCCGTTGGCATGTACATTAGGCACTGTCTTACAAGAAAGGGTTGCTACGTTATACTCGCTGGGTGTAACCTCCTTGGTTTTAGAAAGGTTTAGTGAGCGTTGGGCTGCAGTGCCATGAATACAGCGAACTAGTATATACCGTGAACTCGAGGTGGTTAAAGGTGGGAAGTAGACAAGAAGCGCAAGCCGTAAGAAGGTGTACGTGTGCCACCTCTCGTTTAGTCCTTGGAATGTCCGCTGGATGGTGGTGCTTCTATATGGGGAATATATGATGAAATAATGCGAGATGGTGGTACTTGGAGTGTTGACTAGATGGACGAACGGACACACAGACAGATGCATGGACGAACGCATGGATGGCTGCACAGACGGATAGATGCATGGACGGACGCAAGGGCGGATGCATGGATGAATGCCGGGACGGACGCACGGATGGAGGTTCGGACGCACGAACAGACACACGCATGGCTGGGCGGATAGACGCACGGACGGTCATACAGACGAACGCATATATGATGAAAAGATGCGACATGGTGGTACTTGGAGTGTTGACTAGATGGGCGAATAGACACACAGACAGATGCATGGACGGACGCACGGATGGCTGCATGGGTGGATGGACGCATAGACGGACGCAGGGGTGGACGCATGGACGAACTCAGAGACGGACGCACGGATGGACGTGCAGACGCATGAACCGACGCACGCATGGACGGGCGGATGGACGCATGAACGGTCACGCAGACGGACGCATAGACGGATGGAAGCAAGAAAGAACGGACGGACGCATGCTTCGCCCCACCCTCTATCATTCACCCCGTGGATATGCTGCCATTTTTTTTAAATGTCACTGTTCTTACATTTTTCTCCCTTCACTTTCTTCAAACAACTGTGCTTGGAGCACCACCGGCGCGTTCCTTTTATAATGCCATGGCGTTTGGCACCTTCTTTGACTGGCTTTATAGTTTTCAAGATAAAAAAGTAGGATAACTTAAGTCTTTTCTGCTTCGAGCGAAAAATCGCGGTAAAGAAAAAAAAAGCTCTATACCAAGCCCAGTTTAATAGAAGGCAGCGATTACATCCAATGTTACAATTATACAATCACAGGACCGCGCTACAGGGTACTTGTGTATTTTACCTGCACCTTCCGCCATCATTGCCGCTCGCAATAGTTCTGGCAGACGCCCGTACATGTTGATGCGGTTTGTTTCGACGTTTTGAGGCGTTTAAGGCTTACTGCCTTTTTAAGGCAGCTTACTGCAAGCGATAAAAAGTCTGAAGAACTCAGCTATGTGCATTTTTTTAAAGACGACAGTCTTTCTTGGCGACCTTCTACGGAAAAATTTTGGTCTGTCTGTCTGTCTGTCTGTATGTATGTACATTTGTCTGTTTGTCTGCCCTAGTGATACTCCAAACGGCACCAAACGGCACCAAACGGCTAATCCCATCCGCAGCGCCCATCAATATTGGTCAAGGTTTGGCGTTCATAGTTGTGCGATTGTCTATTAAAAAAGCAAACATTGCGAATATCTGAGGTGCCATAACAACACGTCAATGTTATTTATGTCTGCCTATATACTAGTAGAGGCACACACAAGTAACTTTAAGGACTGTAGCGTTTATCGCGCTGCGCTGACAGTGCCATGCGATGCTCAAGAAGGGGTTTCCAATACTTTTCTATGACCACACGGGGACGGCACCTGCCCGTCGCATTGAGTTCTACACCTTATCACCTCCAATACAGGCGCGCAACTTTCTCCGCGGTCATGCACGCCTTCGTTTTCGAATATAACTGCCAGATGGCGCTCGTATCTAGCGTGCCTAGATGCGCTTTTTTGCCTCCGCTACGCGCTCGAGGCACTCTAGCGCAGCGCCTTCAGAGTTCCATTCACCGTTTTTTTTTGCGCAGAACATCAAATAAACATTTTTTCTTCACTCTCTCCAGGCACAAGACTATCGTCTTTCTACGACATATACAGAGTAACATGTATTTTTGGGCCATTTTTTTTTGTCTCTGGCTTCTTCCTAGATTTTTCAACTTTTTGCTCTGTCTATTTTCGTAATTGTTTCTATTGATTTCTTTCTGCAAAATTTTCGCTGGCTTCCTCCTTCTTTTCTCATTGTGTCTATCTGTTTACCTTTCAAGTTTTTTCTCATTCTGTGTGTACTGCTTTACTCTCTTATTCTTCTCTCCTGCACACATTAAATCCCCTTTCGCATTCACTTGCTGCATTATACTTTAGAAGGCAATGGTATACAATCCGTGAGAATGCCGAGTGGTTAGGGCGCTAGCATTCGAGCTGTGGGTTCACGGGATTAGATTCCGCGTCATCAAAAAATAATAAAAAATTGCCTTGAATTTACATGTTACACTGTATATGTCGCCGGAAGACGGCAGTCTTGCGTCTGGAGAGAGTGAACAAAATGTTTATTTGATGTTCTGCGCAAGAAAATCGGTGAATGGTATTCTGTAGGCGCTGCGTTAATGTGCCTCGAGCGTCTAACGGAGGCGAACAAGCGAATCTAGGCATGTTAGACCCGAGCGTCATCTGGTAGTTATCTTTGAAAACGAAGGCGTGCGTGACCGCGGTAAAGATGCGTGCCAGTCTCGGAGGTGATAAGGTGTAGAATGCAAAGCGACAGGCAGGTGCTCACTGTTTCGTCGTAGCAAAGTGTTGGAAACACCTTCTTGAGCATCGCGTTGCACCGTCAGCGCAGCGCGTTAAACGCTACAGTCCTTACAGTTACTTGTGTGTACCTCTTCTACTATAAAGGCAGACATAAAAAACATGAACATGTTGTTAGAGCACCTCAGATATGCGCAATATTTGAGTTTTTAATTGACAAACACACAACTATGAACGCTGAACCTTGAGCAATATTGGTGGGCGCTGCGGATGGGGTTGGCCGTTCAGTGCCGTTTGAGGTATCGTTAGGGAAGACGAACAGACAAATGTACACACAGACAGACAGACAGACCAAAATTTTTCCGTCGAAGGTCCCCAAGAAAGACTATCGTCTTTAAAATAACAGCGCCTTCTTATGGGGTTCCTACGTGGTTCTTTAAGGGAAAAGAAAAGTGAGTCCGGTAACTGTCTGCATAAGGTGCGACACCTCACCAACTTTTCACAGGGATTAGGGTAAGGAGGGATCAAAAGGTAGGATTAAAAGGTATATATATATATATATATATATATATATATATATATATATATATATATATATATATATGTGTGTGTGTGTGTGTGTGTGTGTAGAGATTTCCTGAGCCCTCCACTACGGCGTCTCTCACAATCATATGGTGGTTTTGGGACGTTAAAGCCCACATATGAATCAAATCAATCATGTGTGTATTTAGAGAGAGGAGAGCAAGGCGCAGGGACAGGATATATATATATATATATATATATATATATATATATATATATATATATATATATATATATATATATATATATATATATATATATATATATATATATAAATATATATATATATATATTTATTTATTTATTTTTAGAATGAAGCCGTAGTCTCACATGCCCTGCACCACTCAGCTGTGAGGCATGCTTCCCCGAGGTGACCCATAGTCCGCGTCGTAAGCTCTCTGTCTAGAGGCCTTCATCGTAGATTTTGGGACATCAACTCACCTGGTGTAAGACACCTACGCCTCCAACGTGCGTGCATTGAATGGCTGAAGTAGTGGCAAGGCGCTGAAACATGGTTGCAAGCTTAGCGAAAAGTGGAGCGTAGGGCGAGTGCAGCAAATGCCACTGTCAGCGAAGTGCTTACCGCACATGGTCAATTAGGATGTGGGGCGCTTTCGCTCTCTGAGCTTGACTATCCACTTTTTCCTCAGCTTCGTGTCTTTAGAATAGTTGTGAAAGCTAACGTTCTTTTTACGGATGGTTGGTCATATCGAGGCACAGAGCAGTACCCAACCATTGTGCAGCACTTGCCGCGGAGACAAATGGCCGTTGCTTTTCAAAAGTAAGCCATGTGCTTTCAAAATGAGTGTTCAATGTTGACACACATGGTTAGAACAGCGTCGGCAGCCAATATAACCAATCGAGCTGCTTATTGCTGCGTTTTATCACGACGGTGATTTGTATCAGGCGTCGTGCTTCGAAAGCGTGTGATTGCTCGAACTGGCGTCATACAAGTGAGGCTTGGAGTGCCGCTATCGGTTGCACACTGGGGCCTCATTCGTAACTCACAACGCTTCGGTTCCTGCCGATCGAATAAACGGGTGATTTTTGGTGAGCTGATGGTACTATTGCTAGCACCACAAAACTAGGCGAAAAAGGTTGAGGCTGCAGGAAAATGAACCAGTACAGGTAAAATAGGCTGTGCAAAAACTTGGCTGTGGTTCGACTCAGTTATTTTTTGGTGTGCGCAGCAAGAAGTACTGTTAATATTATTTTATTGTTCAGCTTATCTCTCTGAGCGGTTGTTTCTCAAGGCGTGCGGCTCGTTTTTCTTCTATTTATACCACTCGCTGCCTCGTCTTGCTTTCGTTTCCACAATGAAGCCGCCTCGCTTTTCTCAGTCTACCCCACTCACTTTCTCACTTTCACATCTGTGGAGGAAAACTACTTTGTCACCCCTTCTATGCAACATATGCTCCTGCTCTGTTGTTGCAACGCGGTTTCCCGGGCTTCTCCTCTAACTTCATGTCAAAGGACGCGGTGAGTGGCGCTGCCAGCGGCGGTAGTTGCTGGGCAGCGGCTCAGCTCACGGTCTGCCCACCGGTGACAGAGAAACGAAAAGAGTGTGTTTACTGTAGTTCTCGCCACAAAATCTTATTCTTGTGAAACTTTTGCACGATACTAATTTTGGCGTGGGCTAGTTTCCTGAAGCCATTGCAGCAAAGAAAAGACTCTTACTTGGGTGGCCTGGAGGCAAGTCCGCACTACGGACTCGACAGCATTTCTTGAAGCCGTGATGCCTCGCTGCTGCCTGCGCAGGTAGTCCAGTCGCAGCGCCTCCACAAGCACGTGCAGACAGATGTAGTAGGCCACCTGAGGGACAGTCGTATAAGCTCCAAAGCAACGTCGAATGGTGCCACTGCTGTTATCGTAAGTAGGAATATCCACGGTGCGTTCATTCGCCAGAAAACTAGTGCCCAAGATTCCATGCATGCGTGTTCCTTTCGTATTGCATCTGTGGTGCTTCAGAATGCATCTATTACTGACTGCAAGGGTGCTGGCTAAACAAATAGCCATAGAGCAACGAACGTCTCTGGGAGCGTAACAACATCCGCGTTTCATAAGCGGTGCATAAGTAATTAAATATTTTCGTGTTGAGCCAAAAAAAAAACAATGACACAATGTTAACTAGAGCAGGAGCAGCGCAACCCTCTCTGCTGTGTATGTGCGTGTGTTGGTATATAAAAATTTTAGGATGTATTCTACATTTTGCGTGTCAATACCACAACATGACCATGGGGCGCCAATGGCTGGGAGTCGAACACTCAAACTCGTGCATAGATGAGGCAGCAAACTAGTTTATGCGCAAACTATCATCGTATGGCGAGTTTCACAAGCTATAATCACGATATGATTATTCAGCACGCTTTTGTTAAGAACTCTGGCTATCGGGATCATCTGCTATTCTTTGACGCACCAAAATCTAGCCCCCTACCAAAATGTGACCACTGCAGCTGAGATTAAATTCGCGACTTTCAGGTCATCTGCAGCTGGAGCGATATTCAAGTGAAACGTGTGCAGCTTTCCAGCAGACAGAAAATAACGATAGAGACAAGGTCAGTCCTTTATCTAGTTTTGTGCTGTACACATTATTATGACATTACTACCAGCCTGCTTGTTCTGCGCAATGCTTCAGCGCAATAGAGTCTGCACAAAAGGGAGGAGGAAGATAGAAGGAGGAAGGACAGGGAGGTTTGCCAGTTCTCAGATCAGCACAATAAAGATGTAATGGTATTAAACGTAGAAAACTAACCTCATGAAGACTTTCGATTCCACCGAAAAGGAAGCGGACAGCGTCCCGCAAGGCGTCATACGAGTCGAGGATGACATAGTCTTGATACCCGAGCCGGTCGCTTGGTGACAGATGCTCATTGGTTAGCCGGATCCAGCCAAGAGTGCTTAGCCGGTCGCTCAGGGAGCCCAGAACGGCCACCGGGAAACGAACCTCGGTGCCGTCTTTCGAGAGCAGAACCTCCAAATGCCTATCCAGCTGGAGGATGCGTTCCATTCCAGGAAAGGCACCTGCTTCGTCAGGTAACGTAAGAAGGCGGGAAGCCTGGCCGTGTAGCTGTGCCAGGTAGCTTTCGGTGGCAGCCGTGTGATTCACCTCGCCCAGTTTTTGTGCCAGTGTGCTTCCCTGCATTCAGATGCTATCGTTCGAGTATTCTAGCGGTTACTGTGCCATACGGGGTTACTGGTATACGGGGTGTCTCACATAGCCTAAGCAAAGACATAATGAAAAGCGTGCTGGAAACACCTTGAAGAGAACGCGCACAATTCGCATCACATAGTTAGTGTGGCTATACCTAAGTTTGTATAAGTAATTTGTTACCTACGTTTATTTACATGGTTTTTTAACTATTGACTCAAGAGCCAAAGTAGAACAGCACAGCCAAAGAGCACCTTTTGTAACGACTGAAGGAATTGTTTCTTTTTCGACTGATGTTTACCTTAGTGGAACAGTGGTTAAGGTGCTCGGCTGCTCGCAAATGCGACCGGAAGCAGCGGTTTCATTTCAGTGTAGGCGAATTGTTACAAGCCTGTGTATTGTGCGGTGTCAGCGCACGCTAAAGAACACCTCGTTCTTGTCGTGTCGGTTTGAGACGCAAAGCCGAAGTTATCGTATATGATGCATGTCAAGTTGTGTTTCTACGGCGTTGCAGAGAAAGCCTACGAAATGCTAAACATTTAAAGCATTATAAGCAATCCCTTATTTAACGAGACAATCTTCTCGGCGCGAAATTCAACACAAAACTGGCGTACTTGAAAATCAACACTAACGAGGCACTAAAAATTATTGCTGAACTCCCGTTGAATTTTGAAATACCAAAAGACAATTAAAAAACAGACGCCTAAATGAGGAGGTTCCAGGAACTATGTGCGAAGACACGAATTTCATCGCATTCAGCCAATGTATGTACTAGAAAAATGAATGGTGTAAATAATTTCACGGTATATATCCCTTGCTCACTAAGGGACCTATGGCAGAGAAGCTCAACCACACAAAATTTTGCCGATCCAATGAGTCATGAGAACTGATTTATTGGGATGCATGTGAAGGGATTGTGGTGCTATTTTTCATTGAGAGAAACATTACGAAATGACCCTAAGGATAAGTACAAATACTGCACGCAGCCACACAAGCTTTACAGTTGCATACGTATTATATAACCAGTTTATTACCCTAGCGTAAGCACGCCAACAGGAACACGTGTATTACCGGCACCGGAAGTGGTAAGCTGATATGTAGCGATTGTGCTTGCTAGAATGACAGCACTGGCTAGTGCCATGTAGACCAACCTAAAGGGATGATGCGTAAGAATGCAGTTGACGTTAACGCGACGTGATGCCTGACTCTTAGTGGTATATATGTAAAAGGAGTATATATAGCCAGCACTCCAACCACAACTGAAGGTTCACCAACATTACGCGTGAAGGGGTTTTCCGCAAAGCAGCTAAGAGATATAGCTTGGCTGTATGGTTGACTGATAAGTGGGGTTTAGTGTCCAAAACCACCACATAATTATGAGAGACGCCGTAGTGTAGGGCTCCGTAAATTCCGACCACCTGGGGTTCTTTAACGTGCACCAAAATCTGAGCACACGGGCCTACAGCCTTTTCACCTCCATTGAAATGCAGCCTCCACAACCAGGATTCGATCCCGCTACCTGTGGATCAGCAGCCGAGTAGCTTAGCCACTAAACTTCAGTGGCTGGGCAGCTTGATGTATAGAAGAATACTCTATTATCACACTGAATGGTCGCGTGCAGATTCTGAGGAGACCATGCTATTGTTTGCGTTCGTCGGGAGAAAAACTGTCGATGCCAGTCTTAAATGCGAAGTATTAGTTAGCGAAGTTCACAGACTTTCAGTCTATCTATCTATCTATCTATCTATCTATCTATCTATCTATCTATCTATCTATCTATCTATCTATCTATCTATCTATCTATCTATCTATCTATCTATCTATCTATCTATCTATCTATCTATCTATCTATCTATCTATCTATCTATCTATCTATCTATCTCGTCGCTTATGGCTTTTAGCTCACCTGGCTGTTTCGATAATTGTTAATCAAAGTGGATGAATGGGCCAGTTGGAAATACGTAATCGAAGTATATTACGCGGTATAAAACATGGACGGGAAGTTTACAAGGACAAGCGCAGTATCTACATTTATATGATATCGATACCAGAATTGGAATGGCATATCATGACTGTATGACGAGACTAAGCAACTAGTCATAAAATGAAAATCATGAGATGTGAATGTCAGGATTTCCATTTCATGATGTAGCTGTTTTTGCGGTGGTTTTGTTCACATGACAAATTGGAAAACTGGTAGGGTATGACATGACAGCATGGTGAACACGAGTGACAGACCCACCCTACCGTGGAAATCGTGGCATGCATGTCATGTAAGTCATGACTACATACCAGGCTCATGATGCGCTCGCGGCCGTTTCGCTAGCTTCATATTACCGAATTTCGTACTACGTTACGCGAACAGACGACAAAGGTAAATGACACGTCCAAACCTGATAATCATGACATGCGTATCATGTAAAATATGACTGCATGCTACGCTCATAGTGCGTTTGCCGCTGCTTTGATAGCTTCACATATACCAAATGTGTTGTTATGTTGCGCGAATGGATGACGAAAGTATATGTCTAGTGCAAACATAATAACTATGAGATGCGTGTCATGAAAGCTATGAATACATGCTACGTTCATAGCGCGCTCTCGGCCGTTTCGCTTGCTCAACATGTAACAGTTTTTCAATTGATCAATCAATCAATCAATCAATCAATCACTAAAATAACTTTATTTTCACCAAAAACAAAAACATTTACGGTGAAAAAAGGTGGCCGAGAAAGAAGCTGTCCAATGACAGCTTGACAAATTTACAAAGCCCCAGCCACCTATCAGTGGCGAAACGACAGGGTACAGCACCTCATAAAAGTAGGGCAAAAGGCATAATAATAGTCGCTAAACAGTTTCAAATTGATATCATAGTGCATCCACTACGGGCGCAGGTGCACTAAAAGGTCAAATGTACCTATTTATACACTTGCTATATATATATATATATATATATGTATATATATATAGATATATATATATATATCATATGAATAATGAAGAAAAAAAAGAAAACACAATAACTTGCGAAATACGTGTATACTCCAATATTAGAAAAGGCAAGTTTGTTATGTGAACATACTTCTAATTTCTTTTTTTTTGTGTGGAATAAAACATCTGTTCCTTGCATTTC